>NC_051179.1:16453305-16650805 GCF_013339695.2 Rhipicephalus sanguineus
CCGAAAGGCACCGCGTACGGCGCTGGTGTGTGTGTGTCTCGCGCTCTCAACTCTTCCGGATTGCGAGTAGTCCGCTGAGACTCACTGCTGCTCTCAATTCTCCGACGGAGGCATTGCGCGCACCACACCACCACGAAAATTATTGGTGGCCGTCTCTCTCTCTTTCCTTCGCTAAGTCCGTGGGGGAGGAAAGCAGGAGGGAGGCTTTGGAAGCGGGCTGAGTGAGAAGGGCGAGAGTAAGGCTTCGTTTTCCCTCGACCAGATAAATAATACGAGTCACGAGCAAAGGAAGGAGCATCACTTTCGCCCTATAATGGACCCGCAATGCGTGGCGGAAAAAAAGATTCATCCCCTCCATCCCGCTATTTTTGTCGCAACACGTTCAACCCGGCGATCTCTAACATACAGACAGGCGCTGCACGTGGGTTCCGCCTCTGGAATAACGCTCGAATGCCTCGCCCGCCACTGGCGCAAACGCCGCGCGTGCGGCTCAGCACGCGCCGTTTTGCGCTCCATCGTCCTATTCCTCCTGTCTCGTAGATAAATAACGCTTAATAAATAACGCTTTGATTTATGTTATTTAGGCTCCCGCTGCTGCTGCTGCTGCTGCTGCCGGAGGAGGACTGTTTTGGAGGTGGGTGAGAGGCGCGTGAAATATATTCGGCCGCCATCGGGGATTTTCGCCCGCTGCAGAGCTGTGCCGCATCGTGACAAGAAGAATGGCGGAAAACGGGGCACCACAACGCCGCCGCATCGGCTGCGCCAAGAGATGCGAACGCGATCTTCGCTCCCGCTCCTCTCTCGCTCTGAAGCGCTGCCAAAGTTGCGTTTTGCCGTGCAACGCGAGAGTTATGCGGCGAAGCAGCGCTCTTTGTTGTTCCGAGCCGGGTTTTCTAATGAGCGCTAGCGATATGCGGGGTACGGCGCTGCCTCAAAGGTGACAGATGAAACGCAGCGAGGCAAACTACGGGCCGCCGACTCGCACGGATGGAGGAGGGTATAATTTGTGCCTCTTAGTTGTATTTATGCGTCGTAACGAGAAGAGAATGAGAGGAGAGATTCGCTAGGAAAAGCAGAGGTCGGTGTGCGGTAGGTTTTCGTGGTGAACTGGGGACGCATCACTGGCTTAAGGGGAGAAATGGCAGGTGTTATAGAGGACGACGAGGATAAGCACACATGCGAAAATACACGTAACTGACCAGTACACTAACTCCAGGGTAGGCTCCTGCTAAACTAAAGGACAAGTGAAGCCCGAATGACCCGTAATATAGACTTGAAATCACCGCGAGATATTCAGCATAAGTTCACCTGACGAGAACCGGAAGCGAATACGTTCGAAGGAAACACTGCGCGGTACTCGCGAATAGCAAAGCGGCACGGGCGCTGTGGCGAGTGCCGCTTTGCTTTTATACGCAAAAAAAAAAAGAAGGAGAAAGTGTTACTTGCCCACTGCTAATGAGTAACGTACGGGTGGAGGGGAATTAGTGAGCGAGAGTTAATGTGCCTTTAGTCCGTTTGTCCCAATCAATCTATAAATAAATCGGAATAAACAATACAAAAATAACATGTTTCGAGGGCCGGGCTGCACTGCTGTCCAGCCCGGCCCTCGACGACCAGATCAGGCTCGTTCAGAGAGCAGAGCGGATGGCAAGAGCCAGCGGAGCCCTGGACTAAGGGCCCCGACCATCAGCAAGGCCCCTACGAGGCAATCCACAGGAGCTTTGCCTGTACATAAATAAAGTTTGTCATCATCATCATCCATTGACGAGGAGGAGAAGGAGGAATGAACATGCATGGAAACCCAGGAAGGTTAGCAAATGTAATAGCGGCTGGCATTTCTGAGCTGGTTTGATGCAGTAAGTGAGCGATAGGTGAAAAATGGAGAGATGAAATAATCTAAAGAAAATATGTAAGAGAGATCGAAAAAAGAAACTGCGCATTCAAAAACTCTCAATGTCTTCCACTTAGTCCAGGTATCTTCAAGAAGTTCTTGTTCACCAACGCTTTGAAGGCCTTCTTTCTGTATTGAGTTCGGTGAGGCCCAGTGTTCGAATATTCTCTACTTCAACGTCTTCGGTAGGTTTCCCTGTAGCGCAGTCACGCCCCGTGTGTGTCCATGTGTGTCTACATTTGACCTGTCTTTTATTTGCGCAAGGAAACCTACTGAAGATGTGTTACCAGCAAGCCCTCGTCGCATTCCTCGTGAGCTTACACCACGCACAGCTTCTCTGGTTGGTCATGTGCGACGTGTGCAGAGACGTGTGTATCTTCCTCGCAGGACGTTCGGTGCCTGGTGTCTCCGCTGCTGAGGCACTTCCAAACCGAGGTGGATCGCCTGGGAGAGCGAAGCCTGGCTGCTGAGGCCGCCTTCCTGGCGCTCTACAAGAGGGTGCTGCGAGCCGTCTCCGTCGCACACTCAGGTCAGCACGCTCGTGCTTTTGTACTTCAGCTCGCTAACCACAGGCGGGCACAGGGTTCTCCATTAGGAGGGCAATGTTTCGCCGCAGTGCCCCCCCCCCTCCCTCCCTTGTTCGAGTCCGAAAGAAAACCAGCTTCACAATGAATGCAAAAATGAAAATGAGGCGATGACGTGCTACTCACAACGGCCTGCCTTTGGTCCCCAGCTTTACCGGGGAGGTGGGAAGTAAACAGTTCTTGCAATGCAACATCGGGCGTCCTCGACAGCCATTATTGCCAAAAACCGGCGTGGCCACAACAATGCACAGTAAACAATGACTGGACAGGTCCGACTGAGGAAGGGTATAGGACACACTTGGCGCCCCCTTTCGATGATTAGGGAGATCTACTGCTCCCCCCTTCCCCCCTCTTGTGCGCACGTCTATGTCGCCAACGCTTTCGTGAAGATCTGCGATCGAGATATTAAGCATTGCATGTGAAGTTGTCGGTGTATAAGCCGTGCAGCAAGTCGTCGTCGCCAGTACAGTTCGATGTGGCTGATTACTCTCTGTAACAACTGTTTGGGCACCATTCGGTCTGTGAAGCACGTCGAACAAGAGTTTAAAGATTGATCATTAGATTCGTATGAGTGCAAATTGATATCTGGGCAACCAGTGTCAACAGTCTTTGCATAACATGAAACCTTTCAATTACTGAATGTTTTAGTTAAAGAGAATGGATCCGCCAGGTTATTAAGTGAGTTTGAAGGCGAGTATGCAGATTTTTGAGTGCCCACAGTGTGTTGGTAGAACAGGCGAAAAATTTCAGAAGGCCATCAGGAGGGCGACCTCAATCCTACCTGCTCACCCTACAGACCAATGGACGAACTGGTAACCTTGCCTAGCTGTCCTCAGAAATTTTAGGCCCATCGCAACAGGGTACAGTCCGAGTGCTGTGCACTCGCGAAAGAAATGATCTTAATGAGAGTGCAGCCCAACGTAAGATGACGCAACGTCTGGTCGGACCACCTTCGCTAGCCCATTACGCACTGCTGGTGCCGAGCGTTTGCATCATCGAGAGGCTCAACAGACTGAATTAGCAGAACTTGGCGAGGACAGCTGCCATTGGATCGTCTTTAACCAAGAAGTCAAATGTACACATTTTACGTGAGTAACGTTGGGTTGCACTCTCGGTAATTGTGTCGTGATTCAGTCAACGGCGATTAAATGTGTCACTTAATGAGCATACGTGTGAAACATTGGTTGTGATCTAGATCAACAAACTGATTTAACGGCCATATGGCAGTTTTGTTTTTGACGGTATCGCTGATTAACTTAAAATAAAACGGAAAAAACTTGTTCACTCTTCCATCCGTACACTGTGGCAAGTGTGCGGATGGATGGATGGATGAATAAACTTTATTTCGGTCCCTCGGAACGCGCCCTAGCACGTTGCGGGCCGCTCCCACGTCGGAACAGAAAGACCAAGTCTCTCTGCTGCGTCGCGGGCCCGTTGGACTGCCCATAGTTGTGCTTCGAGTCCGGAGCTTGTAATAGCTTCTTCCCATTTTGACGGCGTGATGACTTCGCCGCCGTGTAACGCGGGACACCGCCAGAGCATATGTTCGAGATTAGCGATATCTGCGCATAATGAACATGCATTAGTTGGCTGTATTTCAGGATAGATCTTGTGCAGTAGCGCGGGGTTAGGGTACGCCCCGACTTGAAGTAGCCTGAGTGTCAGAGCCTGTGGTCTGCTTAATTTTCTGTGTGGTGGAGGGTACTGTCTCCGCCCCAGGTAAAAATGTTTGGTAATTTCGTTATACGAGGTGGGCGGGTCGCGATTCTCCAAAACCTCAGCGCGCCCTCCGGTAGCTACGCGGTCTACTAGTCCTCGCGCAGCTATGTGGGCCGACTCATTGAGATTGGGCGGGGCTCCCTTGATCTGTCCCATGTGAGCTGATGCTGAATTATTTTGGGTGAAGGTCTCCAGAGGCAACATTCCACGGGGTTCACTTACCCTGAAGTGTTTCTACTTTTCAGTATACTGCCGAAACTTGTTAATTCGTGGGTATAAGACATAGTAAATAAGTTGCGTGACAAGTTACAGCATTGCAAAATGTTATCCTTGGCTTCGAAGGGCAGCTGCCCGCAGGTGTCACACTGCCGCTGAGCTCAAGGACAACGTGTTTTGAGGAGCTGCGCAAGTGTCGAATCCGACCCGGAATCTTGTTTTTCCTGCTTCTTCGCCTGAGCGTGCGAGACGCGTTTTACCGCGATTCGAGGGGAAATTCTCGACCCGCGGTGCAACGACTATCTTCGCCGAGCCTTCGAAGGGCGCTCTTGCCCGCACAGAGAACTACGACGAGGCGGCCGACCCGCCCTCCCCTGTCGCCGACAATCGTTTGGGTCGTCGCTTTGCAGGGCGCCTTCGGAAATGGACGCCCGATTGATGATCTCCCTGTTGTCCTCGGTCCTGGCGAAGAGGCTCGAAAGTTGCACAAAAAATGAAAAGAAATAAAGACGATAAGAATATGTGACTGAGTCGCGAGAGGTGCTCGCGCGATGACACGCGAAGTTATGGCACAAGTCCGGGCAGCACAGAGGAGTGTTCGGGAGTGCGTCTTCAAGGCGTGCGCACTGATCGCCATGGCGTGTCTGGGTCTTCTTTCTCCGCAACCGCCCCCTTTGGCTTGCTGCTGCGATCAGGTGAGACGCGCCGAATAGTGCAAAGGGCCACGCATGGACGATGCATCGTTGCCGTGCCTTATGATGACGCGCCGACATCGCATCCCCCTTCTCTTCCCTCCCCGCATTCAGGGTATCCTTTGGGGTGCATCGCGCGGAGGCGGCATTCCAGATCGTAGATGGGACGCTCCAGATCGCCACGGCCAAATAGAATCGCCTCTGCCTTCATGGCCATTTTTGGCTGTTGACCTTGGCGGAATGGCGCGCCGAGCGGGCATCAGGGGCGGCCACCCTCCCCCGCCTTTGATGCGCGACCGGCCTCGGCGGCGTCGTCAGCATCGACGGTCCGTTTGCGCAACGAGTCGCCACCGCCGCTCGTTCGCGTTATTGAGACGACGGTGCCGCGTCGCCCGGCCCTTCCAATAGGCGAGGGGGGCGTGGCGATCGAAGCCAATGGTCCATTGTGGGGGACCCTTTTATCTGCGTCCTGGGGGGGGGGGGGGGGCAAAAGCTTCTCACGAAAACAAGGTGCGTGCGCAGTTCGAGAAGTGCCGAATGCCGCCCACCGAGGTCGATAAGGAGCCGCTCTTTATTCCTCGCTTTGCGATGGCTGACGCTGCTGCACCGTTTGCTCGCGATGACCGTTCGAAGAGGAAAGAACGGAAGAGTCGCAACGCGTCTGAAGCGGGGACCTTGACGCGTGATCTTTGTCTTTACGCAGTGCGTGCGTGCATTTTGTACCATGTATGTATGTATGTATGTATGTATGTATGTATGTATGTATGTATGTATGTATGTATGTATGTATGTATGTATGTATGTATGTATGTATGTATGTATGTATGTATGTATGTATGTATGTAATCACGATAGTTGTTGCGCCTTGTGTCTGCCGTTGCCTAATTAAAATATTTCAACTCGGCAGCGTTAAAGACAGCCCCTGTCGCAGCAAATGCGATGTCGGAGTCGGTGGCGTGGTCCGTAGGCGAAAAATTCCGATGAGCGCAATGAATAAAAATCGGGGTTCAAGCCGGAATCGAACCCAGGCATTCTGAGCGGCAGCCATGAATTCTACGACAGAGTCACGGTAGTGCTTCGAACTGCTTCGGTAAAAGACTCTATATAGGCGTGACATCGGGCGAGGACTCGCGTTAATAGACGTAATATTTCGTGGCAAAAACGTGGAATTGCACCGGGCGTCAGGCCCGTGAATTGCGTAATGAGTGGGTGCTTTGTGAGCTGTCCATTCATTACAAAGATCGCAGCCATAATTAATTGTTATCATCATCACCGGCCACGTCAGCAACAAAGTGTGCAGCCACGTAGGTAAGCGCATATTGCCGTAAACAGACACGTAGTGGTTACTTCACTACTTCGCAAAATGGTCAATTATGGTGTAGCGGTTACTTCGCAACTGTACTTGCACTAGCCACCGTAGGCGAGATCACAACGACCAATGTCACGTGCGCAGACGTTTTTCCCTAACGGCAAGGTTGAAGTATTCAGCGATAAGCGAAGTATGGCGAGCGAATGAGGAAGCGGTGCGAACGAGGCCCGATAACGCTATCGTGTTCCACTCCTAAAGGGGAAGCTTAAGCGTTCCAAGTTTTTTTTTTTTCGTTTTTTTAATGTGGTTGTAGTTGCTGTCGCACAATAACGACATTAACTAACGTTACCTCATGACGCATATTTAGTTTACATTATAGAGTACGTTAGGGTCATCTGGAGATGATTAGCGGCAGTAAATAACTTACGTGAACTCTTTCCTTTCTTTCTTTCTTTCTTTCTTTCTTTCTTTCTTTCTTTCTTTCTTTCTTTCTTTCTTTCTTTCTTTCTTTCTTTCTTTCTTTCTTTCTTTCTTTCTTTCTTTCTTTCTTTCTTTCTTTTTCTGGTGTCAAACTTACTGTTTATTTGAAGTTATGATGACAATGTGATCGAAGCAGCAGAAGAAAAGTATCACAGTCACCGTGAAAAGTATCACAATCACCATGATTAGAATAGCGGCGCATCTGCTATTCAGTGAGCAACGGCTAGACACCGCTGCACTGCATATCACGAAGACATCAGCAGGCAACGAAAGATATTGGCGCAAGGGGAGCCGGGTTGGTACGCTATCAGAATGGTTCACGTTAAGCCGATTGTCGTAAAGATGCGAGACCATGCGAGAGAAGAGTGATGGCTATGGCGATGGCACCGCGCGGTATGCTCATTACAGACACTTCCTCGCCAGTCCGAAAAATCATTTACTAGTACAGTCATTAATCACATGAAAACGAGTATACTAGTAACTCCCACTACGCTGCCTCCTACCTTGAACGTTGTGAAGATCTTTTATTTCAAGCATCCAGCTATCAGAATGCAAACATTAACGGATTTTCATAGGTAACGTATGGCTCTAATTTTGAAGATGTGTGGCCGCGTAAGAATGCCTCCTCGGTCATACCGAGAAGTTTCATTACCCAGTCACTGAACTTAGCACCATGGCAGTGGACAATGAGAAACGACAGCATTCGCCTACATAATATATCTTTGCATCTGGGCTTTTCATCTGTGATTTGCATATGTGCCTTGTATCTACGTTCCTGAGCCTGATAAAGACGGCGAATTTAATACAACAATGAGAAAACGGTTTTTTTTTTTTGCATGTGTGCCAAATAATCAGGGGCTCAAGCAACGTCCGCACTCATACTTTTGTCACTGAGGTATCGGAGAGCCAGTTTGAAGTACGATGTGGACGCAGCAGAATCGTACAGAAAATATCTTCGCTTAGTATTATTAGTTAAACGAATTAATGTCAGCTGACTGTGCTATACGTACTGCCAGGAACAGTATTACCTGTGCCAACATAGAAGCAAAGTGCACCTTTAATAATTATTACTCTTCTACATCACACCTACTGCGTGGAGTGCAGTGCGTGCCGTGGTCGCTCTGCACGCGTAGTTGGTCCTATGAACCTGGAAATTTGAGGGTTTTTTTTTTAAGCGAAGGCCTTAGATGCCTCATCAAACGTGAAAAGTAACCGTCGGCATCGCCATCAACACCAGTAATTTGAAAAATGAACCTCATGTCACCAAAAGTTCTGACGGCATCATGACGTCATATAAATACACTCGACTGAGAAGGAAACAAGATGGATTTCGCCTTCGATTCACCTTAGGAAAATGCATAATAGCCCGCAACGCGCGCGCGCGTGTGTGTGCGTGTGCGTGTGTGTGTGTGTGTTTCCTAAATTTACGTTTGTAACTCCATCTCTATAGTTCAGAAAAATGGCTGACTACTTAATCAGCTTTAGCGCGATCGCTATCACCGAATACTGATGGCTTCGCAGACCGCTGTCGCTGAATGTGGTATAGACGCGGACTATCGCCGCGCTTATATTTCACATACACTCCTGTACATGTCACAACGAGTTACTTCGTAAAAACGCCCGCGGCTGGTTAATCAGCGCTCGCGGGTGCCGTACTTCGTCTCCCCAAAGAGATGGCAGCGTGCTGCCTCGGGGAGTTACGTAGTCGTATAACGAGGTTCACCCTTTCCCTCGCATCGCACGCCCGGCAATGGTTTCTCCGTCACTGATAACTTCGTGCTAGCCCGTACAGATCCCTTCCCTCGGAGCAGGCATCTTGCGCGACGAACGGGTTGAAGGCGCACGGGAGGTCGTGCGGTGGCAGCCGCGGCGGCGCTGACAGCGTGGCTGACGGAGTGCGCCTCCCGGTCGAGGCGTCGGGCCCGATCCGTCTCGGCGGATAAACGCCTCTCCCTCTTTGCGAAGCATTAGCCCGGCGGCTCTCAGCGGTCCGCGATCATCTTTACGGATGGCCGCTGCCACTGGCTTAGCGCGCAGATCTCTCTCGGCGAGGCGCCGGAATCGTGTCGCAACTGGTCGTCGATAACGGGCAAGAGCTCGCGCTAAACGTAATACTGCAACCGAGTTATTTCTCGCAGTTCGGATAAATTCCTTCCTCGGATCTAGAACTGTCTGCTCAAGTGAGGGGAGGACGCCCTGTGTCTGCTCACTAATCCCATCCCGCGTACGCACGCGCCCTCGGGGCAGTATACACGCGGTTTTGCTCGCAGTGCGCTGCCGTTAGACATGTGGATATCTACCGACAGTTTAGAATACTGAGTTCTGATGGTAGAAACTAAGCAAAAAAAAAATAAATAAATAAAATTGGGGCAGCTACGCGCTAGATATGCGACAACTGAAGAAACAGCGTATCTGGTGGCGTTCCCTTCCTCACCCTCTCTTTTCTTTCTCACCCCTTGCTATACTATACTACACAAGACTATGCTATGATTTACCCTCTCCCTCACATCACTCCTCCTCACCCTCAATTGCATTTCCCACCCCTTGCTATACTTACTATACATGGCTATGCCATGTTTTACCATCTCCCCATCCTCCTCGCCCTCACATCACTCCTCCTTACCCTCACTACCCTTCCCTCCCCCTTGCAGTACTATACTATACAAGGCTATGTCATGTTTTACCCTCTCCCCTCCTCCTTCCTCCTCACCTTTACATCACTCCACCTCACCCTCACCTCCGTTTACCATTCCCTTGCTATACTATACTATTCTCCTTTCTTGGCTTTGCGTGCCTTGGCATAGCCAGGCTACGCTCTCTTAACGCGGCTCCTCCTTGCTCAACCAATTAATGCGGGACGACAACCGAGTTTTTGCCACGTTTAAACAGCTCCGCTGTTAAAAAGCAAGCGGCGAATTCGATTCGTCTTATTTTTATTTGTTGTTATTGAAGATGGTGCGTGCGACGTGCGTGGAATATGTTTAATATCGCTTCGCAGTATATACCGCCTCGCCGACTTCATATGATGGCTCGCGAAAAAAAAAGATTAAATGAAAAAAAATAACCGGAGGTTTTTCGCGCTAAATTCAGAACATGGCGTTGAGGCACAATGTCTTGGGAGACTACGACATAACTTGGGGTTCTTAGACGTGCAGCATATACACTGTACATGAAATTCTTATTCATACCGGGCCCGTGCACCGGAGAGTGGCTGCCATGGCATGCTGGCTCGCATCCGCGCCCACATGCTCAGCGGCGCACTGTCATCGCCGCTGCGGTTAAAGGGGTCATGAACCACTTTTCCAAGTAATGATGTAATGACCTCAGTATCGGAGTTTACTGCCTCCCGAATCGATTGCCGCAAAAATTTCTCGAATCCGTCAAGAATCAGCGGAGTTACGGGGGTTTGGCGCACGCTCCCAGCGCTTTCTCTCTTTTCTCGTGCCGGCGAGCGCACTGGAAGCTAGACAGGGAGGGATGGCATGGGGGAAAGAAGTTACGCCAGCGCGCGTCATGAAACGCGATCGCTCTCCCGCTGTGATTCGCTTGCGCGAGTGCGGCTACCGTGTACTGAGGAGTGCGGCGCCGGCAAGTGGCGGCACCCCGCGGCAAGAAGCGCATCTGATCCGAACGCCTCTCTCGATTTACGTCGGCTATCGGCCAATAAGCATGCTATGTCTCTTGCGACGTACAGCGGACAGACGCCCCGCCCACCGACGAGAGTGAGAACCGGCCTCTGTTTGAAAAGAGGGTGCCTGGGGAAACGGCAACTTCGCGCTCCGCTTGTGGCCATTACGCGGCGCGCACGACTGTAATATTTGGCAGAGCAGTTCATAGCCGTGTCAGCTTTCCGCAGGATGTGTTTTTTCAATCAGCCCAAGGGGTGCTTCATGACCCCTTTAAGGTACGAAAGCAGACTTGTAAGAGACTATTCGCGCACTTACCCGGCATAAGCCCGATACCTGTGCAAACTGTTGGTGCACTACCTTTGTTTTTGTTCACCTATAGCTCCTCGTGTTCGGAGCAGTGTGACAGTTACAGTATTTGCGCTGAAGTTGTTAGTGCGTTTGACGAATCGCACCGATAAAGCTGGCACCCAAAGGGGGTTTCCCCGCAATTATGGTACAAAATCGCGCAGCGTGTTAGGCATAGCTGCTCTCTAGAGCAGCGACACAATTACCTAAAGCTCATGATACGTTTAGCGCACCGTCATGCTCGCTGCTAGGCTTTTCCCTCCGCATTTGTGATAGGATTCACAGATGCAACGAGTTTGAGCTGGAAAGCCGATACTGTTCTCGTTGCGGTCTTCCTGGTCGCAATCCATCACGTTTACAGCAACAGAGTGGGAGGGGGTTGTTTCACCTGCCCTGATTGTTCTTGGAGAAGTGTCTCGGTATCAGCGGAGCTGCTTGAATACACGCTCCGAATGTGTGCCGACGTGCGCACCGTGTACTCCGAATCCGGTGTGATCCTAAGCCGATGATTTGTCGGGGCTAAACAGATTACGCGCCGCCGTCGTGCTCTCTGACTAATGGAGGCCACATTCGCGTTGCGTTGGCCGGCTGCATCTCTTTCGATTACGCTCCGCGCGTAGCTCGTATCAGGACTCGTAACGAGCGGTCCGGATTGCAGTTAATTGCGTAAACAGTGGGTTTAAGACCCGTTACTGTGATTTCCATGCAGTCAGAGACGAGTAATTAATGACACGTTTCTCGCGAGTTCCTTTATCGTATATAAAGTGTTTCAGCGATAGTTGATCCGGGTCTGGGCTTCCACCGAAGAGGCTATAGCAGAGCTGGCGGTTGAGTAAGTCGTTTCGAAGGCATTTCTGTCATAACGATAGACTTTATCGTGCTCCAACGAGTGGCTGGGCAAAATACTGTTGTGCAATAACTGTGACATTTCCTCATAAATAGGGTTTGTTTTCATGCAGTGTCGCATCTACATTAATGTAATAGATGTAACGGTGACATGCGTTAATAATACTATAATAGTGCTTAGTGTACAAATTTCGCAACAGATTATTTTGTCACATTATAGCGAGGGTGAGGAGGCGACCACTCTCAAAAACGTGAGTTTAGTTAGGCGAACCTTGTGGTCATTATCATCGTGTGCGCTGCGCCCGTTCGGTGCCGAGTTCTCGGGCCGTACCAATGCCGTTACAGCTATAAGCGCCATGCGTGGCAAAAGTGAACGTCAGTCATATTTACTGAATACAAACTATTTAAGCAAACCGACACGTTTCCCGGTGGCCTGAAGGATACCATCTAACCACCTCGTGCACTGGCGACCTCATTTTGTCTTAACTTCCGCTTTGGCTAGCATTGACACGCCCCGTTGAAATGGCAGCCCGCATAACGTGACCAAAATAGGAATGTTATAGGTTTATTACCTTTCCTTCGAAAGAACATTAGCTATTGCGCTCTGAGATGTTGGTTCGCTTGGCAGCCCATGGAGTACTCAAAACTCGGCGCCAGCGCCATATATACAGCTCGAAAGAATCTAGCTTTTTTCTTTCATACTTCCGCACTGTTCGTCACTCGTATCACCACAGGAAACTATTACCAGGCGACTATTAGTGTTAAGGCTAACATCTTAGTATTCTGTAATCTTGGAGAGTCTACATATTGTTCTCTTTTATAGTACTTAATACCATTCCTTGCTGATTTTCTTCACTCTAAGAAAAGATCGAGTAAAAAGGGCGTCTTTTTGTCCCACAACAATAATCGTCATTTATTTTGCCTTCCTTTCCTTGCACTATCGCCGCGCGCCCGGCACTTTCCGGTCACGAACGACATGCGCGCTATCAGCGTGACATAGCATTCTTGGCAGGAAAGTGGCCAGCACCGAGTTTTCAAGAAAGGAAACGCAAGCAAGCCAGATGACGATTATTGTTGTGGGACAAAAAGACGCCCTTTTTACTCGATCTTAGAGTGTTTTTGTAGAGATACCTATTCTGAATCCTAGAAAAACGTAACGTTCGACAACATCGAATACGTCGTTATTTATTTTAATCATCTGTATTTCACCTGTCGTCATATGATTAGGTCTTCTTTATGTTTAGAAAAATATTAGCTTTTGCAAGGCCCTGTCATGGCGGCTGGATGAATATGCAGCCATGGACCTCTCTTGCGTAGTGACCTCGCCTGTTTGTGTAATACATTTCAGCCCTTTTACACAACAGGGTGGTTCTGTTGCATACGCTCTAACAACACAAGTGGATATTATACTGCAAAGTAGGGATATTAAACATACCCGCTGCCAGATTAGCAAGGTAAATCCGGTAGAAGAAGCGAATGTCTCTAAAAACAAATTTCATTCATTCATTCATTCATTCATTCATTCATTCATTCATTCATTCATTCATTCATTCATTCATCATTCATTCATTCATTAGGCTTTAACCGCAACCGCTTGAATCCCCTATGGGCTCGCAGCCACGGTGGCCGACGGCGGCGTCTGTTTTACATCCCATCAGTTTGGGGACACGGGGATGAAAAGAGAGCTGAATATACCAATCGGCGTTTCCCCCGAGGGGATCGCTGGGCGCGCTGACTCATCGATGCCGTCATCGATCGCCGCTACCGAACGAGCTGTTGCTCGGGCCATCGAAAGGGGTTTCCCACCGTGCGTCTCTCTCACCGAGCCACACCGGCGCCATTACAATCTCTCCCTCCCAGGGTGCTATAGCCAAGCGGGCGCGGGATACACGGAGCCTCGATCGCGCACGGATGCATTAGCTGAATGGGAGACGGCGTCGCATTCAATATGCAGAACCAGATCGATAAGCGGATTCTGCTATTTTGTCACGTCCCTGAAGCTTATAGCATAAACATGGTATAAACAATAACAACATGCTCCACGCTGAAAAAAAAAAAAAAAAACCTACGTGCAGTGAAGAACTGAACGTTGGAGCAGACAGAACGACGATGGAGAGTCCAAAGGTTTTAATGCGCTTGTGCCACATGCACAGTCCGCATAAATTGAAACAAGGGCTCCGAAAAAAAAAATTATAACTTTAATTTGCTCGAGAATAACGACATGCATGTAATGCATCGTCGCCTTAGAAAACTGTAAGCTTGAAATCACGATCCAACGTCGTAATAATAATAATTGTTGGGGTTTAACGTCCCAAAACCACGATATGATTATGAGAGACGCCGTAGTGGAAGGCTCCGGAAATTTCGACTACCTGGGGTTCTTTAATGTGTGCCTAAATCTAAACACACGGGCGTCTAGCATTTTGCCTGCGTCGAAATGCAGCCACCGCGGCCAGGATTCGATACCGCGACCGTTGGGTCAGCAGTCGAGCACCATAACCCCCTAGACCACCGTGGCGAGTTGCTCCAACGTCGAGCACGTCGTAAAATCTTCAAAGATAAGTTGCCATTGCAATTTACTTCTCTACGCTTTTCTTGGTGTTCCTCATAGTAAATACGCGCAATGAATGTCTTATAAGCGAAAGACATTCAGTGATTTCTGACCACTCAAGCTTAACCGAACGTTACTCTTCCTTATAGCTACCGGCAGAAGCGCATTGTTTTTCATTAATGACATTCTTTTACAATAGAGGATTGGTGGAGTAAAACCAACAGCTGGCATACGATATCATAGTGCATTTCTTCTAACACGTTTTCTCAGGCGTGAAGGCTAAAGTTGCATGCTCGAATCTGACAGATAGGCTGTTAAGCAGAGCGTGTGATCTACAAGAGCGCGTACCCTCTAGTAGCACGCTACGAAAGCTGCCGACACTCGCTGCATGACATCCAAGTAGAAAATTGCAGAACCGGGTTGGCTAGGATAGGTGCTAGTTTATTCTAACTAACGGGATTTAAATTCAAATTTCTTAAAATGTTGTTCAATATTTTTTACGCATTCTTAAATGTATAACGGCTAAGCACAGCGACACTGACGTCATGCGAATGCTGATGCGGCGGCTTTCGCAAATGAATTTTCAATAGCAGTGTTATGCACGAACTATTTGTTATCCTATTTAATAAAAGAAAAAGAAAATGATAAACAAGCATGGTATTATCTCTCAATTGGTATACATAGGGAATGTGTATTTGTACAGAGGGGGAGAAGCAAATACTCACAGGGTCCCTTATGCGTTCGTCTGAGACTACTCGAAGGCAGAAGCCATCTTTTTTTTCTACTGAGTCGATCCTGCCCCCGCCCCACTCCGATAGGTCTCTGCACCTAACGTTGTTTTGCAGTCTCTCCGTAATCGCCTCAAACTGCGACCAAGCGAGGATGTCGTGTGATGCCGTCATCATGTGACATCACGTTATGTCATAGCGACGTCATGATGACGTCACACGTTTTGGATGTATGTGAAGTCATGACGTGGTTATAACGTCATCACAGGATCATGATTTTTTGCATCACTCGTGCTGACACCGACGGTCAATTTCCGCGTTTGGTGAGGCATCTAAGGCTTTCGCCTTAATAACAAGGCAATTCTGTGTAGACTCTATCGAAGCTACGTTTGCCAGCCAGTGCGACATTCCCAATACCGCTCGTGCGTGTAATGACCGCAAGACACACGCCACGTCCGCCGCGACTTCTCGACACGTCTGTGAACTTCCCCAGCAGCTAGCGCATCCTGTCGGCCCCTGAAAGAACTGCACCGTGGGCGTGAGAGAGGTGTCCTCTCTCTTTCTCGTTTCGATTTCTTTCCCCCTCCGCGTAGTAGGCAGCTGGGAAAAGAAAAAGCGGGCGCGTTACGAAACAGGCTCGCACGGAGGACAACCCTCTCGCAAACACAGACACACGCATATGTGCGTGGCACGCAAAGAAGAGACACCGAGAGGAAACGGCGCGCTGCATTCAGACGCTGTCGCAACGGCGGAGCGTGCCACACCGCAGTGGAGGTAGTGCGACGGAGAAGCCGCCCGCAAGAAGAAATACGAACGCGGAGCATGCTGTGCGGACGAGCAGCACGCAAGAAGAAGAAGAGACGTTGGCGAAATAGAGATAGATAGCGCACTGCTCGGTTCGGCTTATTAAATAAGTTTTGCGCGATTGAATTGGCGGCGTTTTGTTTGGCTTTCATGGAGGCAGCGGAGAGGGTTTGGGAGGCTTGCGGCGATGACCCCCGTCGCCCTCTCCTTCTCGTACTGCACCCGCTGTGAGTGGGTGAGGCATCCGCAACAAAAAGGAAGATGCGTAATGAATCGACGACGACCAAGCCGGCGTCTTGCGCTTTCTTCGCGCGGCGCTCTAACTTTATTAAAGGCTATGCACCGTGCTCGCTGTGTTCTCGGCTGTAAATGCCTGCCGCCCGCGCTCATTGCCGCCTCGCGTGGAGTCGGCCTCCGTGGTTCCTTTTGCTCTTTCGGATGAGAACGCGCTTTGCTCTGTGCTGCTATAGCGAGAATAGAATAAACGCGACGGTGTTTCCGCACAGGCAGGTCGAACCGGGAACACTGTATTTGAAACTAGCGCTGTTGGTGAGTTGTCCCATCTCCATGATGATTTACTGACGCAAGTCTGCCCCGTCCTGAACTACAAAAGTGTTTGCGAACCGCCATGGATGCTTAGTGGCTGGACGTAACGTTGCTGGTCAAGAAATCGCAGGTTCGAATCGGACCGACGAGGAATACAAGAACGGTCCTGTACCATGCGTTGAGTGTACGTTAAATAACCTCGGGCGGTTAAAAAATAACCAGGATTCCCACACCACCCCGTGCCTCATGACCTGATTGGGCTTTAGGCACGCGGAATTCCCGACTTTGGTTTTTTTCTTCTGAAGTGTTTTTGTAAGATGAGGCACTTTGGTATCCTTCTCCCTGCATCCATTGTACATTTGCAATCGGACCAATTGAAGAAGTAAGATGGTCCTGTAGAAAAAATGACGTCGTCGTGCGATGTCATGATGACGTCACAAGTTCTGCCAACCTGGGACGTCACGATGACGTCATATGGCGACGTCATCACGTGATGCTGATTTTTTGCATCACTCGTGTTGACGCCGACGGTCAATGCTCGCTTTTGCTGAGGTATCTAAGGCTTTCGCTTTAATAATTTGTGAGCGGTGTGTTGATCGCCCCAGAGATCCGCACATGCTTTACCTTATCCTTTATACTGTTTCTACGGGTGGTTTGGCTGCTGCTGCTCGTTCTTCGCGAAAATAACGCACACGGAGCCCTTCGTAATGACGCCCTATAGGCATTCCAAAATGATTTCTTCTGACAATACGCGCTGGCGCATTTATAAGCGTTTCTCTTCTGAACACTACTTCGTGCACAGTCGCAGAAAACATATTCAACTGTTACCTCAAGATGACAGTCATTGTGGACAGCGTTGGATGACGGTATCACTGATGCCATCTCAGAGGGCTGCGTACTGACAGGGGTTGGAGTCAATGATCTTGTTTTATTGTTTAAAGTTAACACAATACGTACGCTTCGTTTTCGCCTACGCGATGATAAAAGAAGAAACGCTCAGGTATTCACGAAGAATTCAACTTCTCTTTGGTGTTCACTCGACACCCGTAAGTTTCAGTCATTCTCGGCCACAGGTTTCCCCGTTCGCGTTCGGAATAAGGGCTGTTGCCGCGGCATCACGCGCATTCTATATGCAAATCGGCGAGAAAGCGACCACGTGACAGTACTCGAAAGGGCATCATGGCGATGCGTATTAATGATGCAGCCTGGGTCATTTCCACTACGAACGCTTCACTGGGCAGTCGGAGCAGGACAGCGGCTAATTATCGAAGGTGATCACTGTGTCCACATACGCCGGGCGCACGCGACGTGCATAATTAATCGCTCGTGGGCGCAACGAGCTCCCCAGGGGACCGAGCTCATCGGACGGTGAGCCGATGTGTGCTCAGCGGGGCGCCTCGCCCAATGGCTTCTGTGGTCGAGCACGCGCGTAACTTTCGCCCAAGAGGCAAGGTGCTCGTTACGTGAACTCCTCCTGCGACGCTCGTAGATCTTGCACGGTGATTAGTCGCGGCCACTAAGTGGTCTCGAGACTCCCTTTACGGCGACCACCAGCTCAGAGCCGCGTCGCCAAGTGCATGCTCACGCAGCTTTACGGGAAACTGTACGCCCTCGTCTGAAAGGTAAGCTTTTCCATGTTGTATGCGTGATCCACTTAAGGAATGGTGAAACCATTACCGTATTAAAGTTATTCGACTATAACGTGCTGTTATCCAAGTAAGACTAAGTGGCCAGACTGTAAGTGAAAGAAACGGGATGATATTTTCTGCATCTCATAAAGGAGCACCACTCAGAGTCACAGTGAAGGGAGTATGGACATAAAATGAGAGAAGTGAGAAGAGATTGGAGATTTGAAGCAACATGCAGAGCATACGACCGCACGTGCGCGATCTCCATCGACGAGGGGACGAAGGCCGCTCGTCGACTCGGGACAGTTGTTGCGGAGAGACTCACTGAGGAGGAGGAGGTGCAGACTAAGACACGCCGAGTGAGACACACTCTCCTCTACGTGCCTTTGAGCGCCTCTCTCAGTCCTTGTATTCACAAGCGATACGCAACATTGTTTAAGTGTGGCGTTCATGACATACAATCCATGAGATTCAACAGGTGAGCGGCAACTTGGAGCCCATGCCCGGTTGTTGTTAAGCATGTTATTCTACGAGCCTCATCGGTCTTTGTAGCGCAAAAATTACGACTGTATGCATCGACATGGCTTATCACCACACATCCATGAGCCCTTACTCCGACGGTTGGCCTCCGCAGTGACTGGCGCGCTTTTAGAAAGCGCGACCACCACCGAACTTCGTTAAACTCCATCAATGTAAAACTCCATGAGGGAGTTAGACGGAGATGGAGTTGTGCCCATGTCACACGGCAATTTTACGAGCTTCGGACAGAAGCCGCAAGGGGTCCATTAGGCGCTGCTGCACCTACGTCTGCATGCAATATTTCGCGTCTAATCACGCTGAAAACATTCTCAATGGTATGTGTGATTATAAAAAGTATTTTAATCACATCGACACAAAACGTTTTTTTGTCTTTATCACATAAACGTGTACCTGCAAGCATGTTGGCAGTAATTTTGACAGGAGTGCTGGCAACACTGTACGTTTGTTTTGGTACGCGTCTTTTTTACGCGTACCGATTGTCAAACACGATGCAAGTTGTCGCCGAGCTCTTTGAAGTTGCACTACCACCCAGATCACGTTGTCCTTTCCAATATCAGCTGGGTACAGGTCTCACGTCCAGTCCACGAAGCCTTTGCTGCGGATGGCTCCCACGACAGTCCGCGTGTACTGCCAGTACGAGTGCCGGCGTCGACGGAGAAGGAAGAAAACCCGCGTCACTCGACTGCTATGACTATTGGTAGTGCTGAAGTAGAATGAAGAGTACCGCAATAAGAAGGGAACGAGATGCACAGACGTAAACACAACGGTGCACACGGACTCGGGGACACTTATTCAAAATGGCGGCACGACGGCTTTTCGCGAGGCATGGCGCGGAGAGTATGTGCACTTATACGCGTTTTTTTTTTTCATTAAACGCAGGTTATGACTGTATTATGCAGTGAAATAACTTTCAATATTAATGAAATTCATTATTGTGTTGACTGCGGCTATTTTGTGCTTGCGGTTTCTTCCGTAACTACAGATTGCTGGGGACGACAGTACTCCTTTCCGCCGCTAATGGAGATCGCCGGTGTCCCTTTGCGAAACGTTCCGTTTAACTTCCTTGACGTAAGGGAGACCGTGTGACACGGACCGCATCTTCGTTGACGTAACGACGAGGGAGTTGCACGGAGTTAACGGGTGCCCGTGTGACAGGGGTATAATAAGACAACTGTATACATACGGAGTCTTACGTATTCGCGCAGGATGCGAGGTTGCGCTAAAACTTTAAAGTAGTAGCAGTAGTAGTAGTAGCAGTAGTGCTAGTAGTTGTTCTTGTTGATTGTTTTTCTACTGTGCCCATAAGGCTGACCATGCTTAAAAAAACAAAAACAAAGAACACATGCCATGGTCACCTGTATGTAGCCCGGCATCGCTGCGACGAATCCTCCCGTAACGATGAACGCCGGTCTCCCGGCGTAAGGTTATTGTCTCCCACTTTGTGGCTAACGGCGTGTCTCTCCGTGCCTCGGCACAATGAAAAGCCGGTGGAAGCGCACTTGTGCTGTCTTCGCGCGAGATGCGCCTGATGTACGTCGCCGTCAATCGTTCATAGTTGAAGGAGGAAAAGACGCCAAACACTGAACACTTGTATACCTGTCGCCGACAGAGAAGAGCGTGGGAATAAACCGCCGGTGCCGGCCAGTGTGTCTTTCCGGAGCGCGAGGCTACAACGGCGCCCGAGCTTCTTCTTTTTACCATTTTGTTGTTGCGTGGTGGTTGCCGCTGCGCTGGGCCGACTCCAGAATAAAGGCCTCCCCTTTCCGCTCGTGGTTCATCAAGAAGCCGCGGTTCCAGCTGCGGTTCAAGCGACGCCGCTGTCCTCTGGAGCTCCATCCATCAATCAAGCACTCTATTCGAACCCGGTTCGGTGACGCAATCTGCCGCTAGCCTTTGGAAAGGAGAGCCGCACACTCATCAACTGTCTGGCGACGTATTCGTCACTGCATAAATCTCTAACTTCTATACATTATCCTTTATGTATTTATTCCTTTCTTTTTTTCGCAGCTACGTTGTGTTATGGTTTTCCTTTATAAATAGGCACTTAGAGCATCAGATATAAGGTGAATATCCTCCCATTCTTTATTTTTCCATTCTTCGAAATTAGAGCTGCAAAACCCAAGCTACAACACGCTCGATTTTTGTGTCTTTCTATTTCATATTGCCCTCTCGGCGGACCGTGCTGCGGATGAGAGGCGACGATAAGCGTATGTAAATTAACACGGAGTGCAAGTTATCTCGGAAGGATCGCTATTCCTTTGAGTGAAAAAAAGCCCAAAAGGACGATGTACTTATGACATCCGCAGGCGTAACTCCTACTGCAAGCCGGCCTTCGCTACAGTGTCACGACTAGCTATGACTGCCAGATACATGATAACAGATTCTACAAGACACTGCTTCAATTCACACACAACACAGGCTTTGATGCAAATGTCTAATACACATATAGACACGAAATATTACGCCTCAAGGGCAAGTCTTCGTCCCCCCCCCCCCAAAAAAAAAGAAATAATAATAATAAAGAAAAATAACACACCAACCTTATGGTTGGTTGAATAGTAAATAAAAAGTCCGAGTCCCAACATTACTCACCCAAACGCTTTTGAAACTCCTCTTTTATCAGTGTATATATCATAATCATCACCCAGCAGCTGGAGTAGCATGTCAGGCGTATAGGCAGGCTAACATCTCCAGCTTTTCATTAAAACATTTCTCTCTCTCTGTCTCTTAAATGGGGTTCGCTCGTAGACTTTATGCACGAAACTATACTGCACAATCACGTGTTACCTTACGGCCAAACGAGCATGACGTTCAAAGGAAGGAGGAGGCTTGAAGGGTGAAAAACCTTTGAACAGGGATTGTCGATGGCGCCAAACTTTCTATAAGAGGACTTGACGCCCTGACCAAGACTCCCATCGAAACGTTAACTCAGCAATTTCTCGGTACTTTGATATCGTAAGGCAAACTAACGCAATAAAGATATGATGAGCGCGTTTTTTCAGTAATTTACGCAGTAGTGCCTTCACGTTTCGACGGGTGGTTGGACGTTATACAGAGCATGCACGCCTGCACAGCCAATTCGCGCAGCAAAAAAAAAAAAAAAAGCGTATCATCGTGCATACAACGTCACGCGCCACACTGCATCGCTCATACAGCACTGAGTTTATCTCTATTTCGTAATGATCTTCGCAGGCCCTCGGTCCTGGTGGCAGCGACGTCACTAAAAACAGAAGCGTAGCTCGACTGATCACCGAGTTTCGAAAGCCACTCGTCCACTCCCAACGTGTTTCCTGTAAACGTGTGGGGCCAACGGAGGCTGCCACCATCCAAGGTGCTGGCGGCTGATGGTTTTTCACGATCCCTCCAATATACAGATATACACAGCGATTCGCATTGGTTGAAACCGTCGGACCCCCCGCTGCGCTTGATATATCGTCGCTCTCACGCTCACTTATATACATCTGCCTCTATTGAGCGGAAGCCCGAGCTCCCCCTATATATTGACGAACGGCTCTCATCGCTTTTCTTGCGGCTGATAAAGACACGACGGCTGATCAATTCTCTAACTTTGCTGCGATTTTCGCCTCATCGGTCGAGCTGCACGTCCACGCCACCTCTTTAGTTTCGTGCAGCGGGTTCCACTCTGAGCGCGCAAAAATAAACGCATCGCCGTGCGTGGTGACTTGGTGAGCTTGTGCATGTGGTGCATGGCGTTCGGGTGCGCCCATCGGGACATGTTGTGAAAAACGCGCCATGTTTCTACTCAGTGCAGTATGAGACACTTTAGTCAGGTTCTGTTGCAGTTGTCTGAGCCCGGGTCGTATAATAGAAATTATTTCTTTTTATTGCAGAAGCAACTTGATCTATAGTGAAAGAAAGCCGAGGATTATTTATTGAAGAGAAAGCCTTAGATGCCTCATCATATGCAAAATTCGACCGTCAGCATCGGCGGCATTAATACGAGTGATGCTAAAAAAAATCTTCACGTGACGACGTCATCATGACGTCACAGATAACCAAATGTTATGACGTCACTACGATGTCGGATAACTTGACGTCATATGATAACGGCATCACACGACATGACGGAGGCAGTACAAAACCAGGTGAGGGGCAGGAAGATTGCCATGACTTCAGTCCTGAAAGCCGTGCAAAACCACGTTAGGAGCAGAAAGCTGTCGGAGGGGGGGGGGGGGGGGGGAGGGGATTAATACAATGAACTGAGAAGAAAAATAGGATAGCTTTCGCCTTCAAGTCGTCTTAGGCGAATGCATAAGAGACCCTGTGAGTTTTTAAGAACACTGGGACATTCGCCACTGTCTGATGTTGATCGAGATGACACACTTGGATAACGCTAAAGAATAGGATTCGCGATACACGCACGCACGTTTCTCTCGCGAAAGTAAGTTTGCAAAAGTAGAATATTTATTATTTTTATGTACCTTTTGTCAGGTGTTTACGTTTTCCTTTGGCTGCACCTAAGCTTTTATGCTGTTAAAAAATGACATTTCTCTATTCAGCGTTTGTTTGCACACATTAACCCCACCTGTAGCAACGTTATCACCGCCGCCACCGCCATCATAGCCATTGTTTGGTGGCTTTGTCCTGACGCATTAACGCAGGTTTGCAGGCTCAGTAACTTATCCACTTTATCAGCCCTGAAGTTTTCCGCAGAAAATCAGCGTGGATATAACACAAGTCTGCACAAAAGGGATCGTTGCCACTCTTGCATACCACATTTGAGCTTAAATTATGCTACTGTTATAACACATTTTTCTTTCTTTTTTTTTGCATTACAGTTCAAGCACGCATGCCAGACTCCGTTCTCCGTTTATGTATACTCTTGCAGGAACCATGTCATATGTTTTTGTCTATTTTTTTTCTGTGCCCATCTGAAATCGGCTGTCGGGTTCATACCCCGGCCCTAACACGATAATATATCCACATATTTTCTTATTTTGTTCTGTGCCTTCCAATAAGTTATCTCTCTCTCTCTCTCTCACTTATTTTGCTTCATATAGCTTAAACGCATTCTGATTTTGCTACCTTCTGTTTAGTTCATTCCCGACCCGCATCACTGGTTCCGCTTGCCTACATGCATTCTCAGGATGCGTGGTAACGCAATGAGGACATTGTTACGCCCATTCGTATTGGTTGCAGCAGCTGCGGATTTCGTTTTTTGCGACACCCGGCCTTACACTCGGTTATCTTTCCTCCTAGAGTAACCGGGCTTGCCTAAGTATAGATAAAAAAAACAATTACAAAATAAATAAGAACGAACTAGCAAAAGTTTCCTTGTGGCGGTATGCGTTTATTATATAAAGCAACACTTATGACAGGCAGACAGCTTTGACGTATTCGATGACCCACGTTGTTAGTGGTCTTCCTTTGACGCCGCGCAACTGATATCGTTTATTATCTCGCAATATTAAAACACTAGCAGCATTCGAGAAAGCCTCGATGGTTTATCTACGGCCCCTCCTATGATGCACGTACGAAATGGGAAGCAAAATATAGCCATATGGAGGCCATATATTACGAGTGGCCTCTGAATGGACCCCTGCTGACTACCTTACAGCGAGAAGAAAGAGATGTGACTGCGAACCAAGTTGAACGGGTGCATGACGCCGAGCAAGTTGCACCACGCACTCCCGTAGCATACATTGTTTCCCTTGTAGTTCTCCCGCGGCTCTATCGGTGCTGCACCCAACTGCGATGCCGTCGTTACTGAAAGCCGGGAGGTGTACCCGGCGGCTGAGCGGGACGCATGAGCGACCGAAGCGCGCGCCGATGTCTTCGCGAGGCGGGACGCCGTCGCGCTGCTGCTCGCAGGGTTGAGGCGACGCTGGTGCACTTCGCTGTAGAGCACGCGAAGATGCGCGGTTTAGCAGATAGCGTTCGGGCGCCGAGGCCAGGCCATACCTTCGCTCGCGTATAATGGAGCACCGCGGTTCGATGATGCATCGATGGCGGCTCTTCCCCTCCTCGGGGCCACTGGCAATGTCCGGCTGCGAGCCGTTCGGAGTCTCGCACTCTGAGTCTCGCCGGCGGATATTAGAGCCGGTCAGCGACGCGTAATGGATCGGCGGCCGTGCGCGATCGCCATCCCGAACGCCTCTGATGGAAGGGCAAGACGTCTGGCCCCCATTTTTCTGCTTCGTTTTTTTGTTTTCATCTTGTTTACGCCACCCGTAAGAGACGCGCCGCGGCTCTCTATTTTCTTCAAGAGGCACGCTCTTTTGTTTCTCTTCGGCAGCGCAGCTCTTGTACGAGTATAGAGGCGAGAACAGGCCCTCTCTCGCGCGCGCGGATGATTATTAAATGCTGGAGGCATCGAGAGCTTTTCTTTCGAGCCGCGTGCTCTCTGCTTGATTGGATTTGGAGGGCGGTGTTTCATCCCGTGGCGCTGCTCACCGACAAGAGCTTGGGGAACGAGCCGAGTGAGCTCGAACAACAGGTTTCGGGAAGTGTCGGCTGCGCGAGCTTTACTCGACCCCCCTCCTCCTCGCCTTCGGCCACGTCCCGATGCGTGGGCGTTACCCAGCCGGGCCCTCTGTGCGATTTTCGCACGGCTGATTTCCCATTCATGAGGTGCGTGCCGTACCAAGGTTTAAGCGGTAAGAGGGGTTCGGCAATGTCGAAATGTGTGCAGCCGATTTCGGAAATTGGCCCCCGGCACGACGAGAGATGAGCTCCTTGCTTCCTGTTTTGTTCGCAGTTTATTGTTTTTTTCGCCTTCGGAACTATCGGTTCTAATGAGTCCCTGACACTTGGCCTCATGCTGGGTTGCGATACAATGAAATTCCTAAAAACGAGGCGTCTAGACCATGCCTGGTACAGTTCCGGTAGCCTTAGCATCGAAGAACGCATGGCAAAATTTCACGTATTCCATTAGACGTTGTCATATTCAATGTGTACACATGTACTCAACACACACAAACACACATAAGAAAGAGAGAGATGCACAACCATCCGTGTATGCCCAAAATGTTGTATAATATTACATAGACACCACGCAAGGCTGCTCACAAGCACAGGTTTGCATTAAGTCGCCCGAAGTAAGAGCTACGACATGCGTGCAGGTCTCATATACACCCTTGTCCGGAGCTCTTCCACGTACGCCATTTGTTTTATCTTTTACGTATCAAGTACAACACTCACTCAAGAACAAGATTTAGTAGGAACATTTTATTTTAAGAACCCTAGAACGCACTACTGGGAATGCTATCGTGCCTCTGTATGAACAAAAAGAAACACATTTATCTTTGTTCTCGATTTGGGGACGCGCAAAAATAACCCCACGCTCCCGCATGAACAAAATATATCCGACTATCTTGCGAATGTCACCACTATCCGAACAGCGCGCCCTGCCAACCTTCAACTATACTCCCGCAGCCAGTGCGACAGTGTACATGTGTCGTCCTGATTTTTCTGTGCATGATATGAAAGTAAAGCACCGCACAGCGACATTCTTTTGTTTACGCTTACTTAACACAGTGCCTCCGGTTGCTAGTTTATACTTCGTACATCCCTTCGCGTTCGGAATACATCTCGGAGGAGCAGGGGGGGAGGAATCACGCAAAATCAGGTTCAAGGTCGTGGTCTGTGTGCGCCGCTGGCGGATCAAGGCGTGTCTTTCAAGACAGCGGGGGTGCTATGCAGGATGGCCCGAGTTTGGCGAAACTCGGGATCTTTCCGAGCTCTGACGACACCCCCTTTTGAACGAGCTAATAGTACGAGAAGGTGAAATCCATCCCTCAGCGCACGCTCCGTTCCATTGGTTACGATGGAACGCGGCGTCACGTCAAGGGCGGTCGAGAAGGTTGGGTGGTGTCGTCAAACTTCTTTCATTTGTTTGTCGTGCCACTGAGTGCAGAAGTGCACCCATGCAAGAAAAGTGGCAGAAAGCTCTACTAACTATATTTTTTATGTGTGCGCGGGCCGTTTGAATTCATTTTCAAGCGTTTAACGCCTGCACTAAGTATCCTTTAGGATTATCAGCACAGTGTCATCTGAGATAAGTTCCGACCGAGCGCCTTATAACACGGCGGCTAGCGCTAATCGCCGAGGCCACGTGTATAATCACCATGAGAGAGAGAGAGAGAGATAAGATTCTTTAATGAAATGCCCGGAGAGGTTAGCCTGGTTTGTCGCCTGGCTTGCTACTCCAGGTGTCGGGTGATTATGGTATATACAATGATCACATATACACCATATACACACAAATAGTACATACAGTCACAAACACACATATATACATAAGAAGAGTCCTTCACAGGCTTTGGTTAAGCTGAGTGTTCCTCAAAAACGCCAACAGCGCTTTTGTGCTGCGCATCGCACAACTGTTGTCTTGCCACGGGCCGAGAAGGTGCCGCAGCTCCAAGCTCGTGCCGCGTTGCAAATGAAGTGCCTCCTTCAGAATCTGTCGTTCTGCGTCGTATTGGGAACAGTCGCAGAGTACGTGCTTTAGGTCTTCCCGAGTGTTACATGTGGTGCACATGGGTGAGTCCGACTGCCTGATCTTGTGCTTGAAGTATTTCGTGTAGGCAACGTCGAGTCTCAGCCGGTGAATGCAAGTTTCATCTTGTCTGGTTAATCCCTGCGGCACATGAAAGCTACACGTCGGGTCTATTCTGTGCAGCGGTCCATACTGGTTGTTCGCATCGCTCCATATTGTTCTCTGCAGATTACGCGCGAACGCAGACACCAGAATCGCTGCGTCTTTTCTTGAAAAAGGAATTTCAATTTCCTCAGATGCTGTGTCATGCGCAGCTCTGGCAGCGGAGTCAGCTCGAACATTCCCTTCGATGCCGCAGTGAGCGGGCAGCCACTGCAGTACTACATCGTGGTGTAGTTCATGAGCATTATTGCCTAGGCGCCTGATGTCTAGGACTAGTTGGTCTTGCGTACGTGGAGATTTCAGGGACTGCAGTGCGGCTCGTGAGTCGGAGAATATCACCCAAGAGTCGGGTCTCTGATCTTTAATATATGCAAGCGCCCTCCGCAATGCAGCCAGCTCAGTGGCAGCGGCGGATGTACGGTGGCTGAGAGTGGCTGTGATGGTGACATTCGCCGACGGTATCCACACACCTATAGCAGATGATCCATCTGTGACAGACCCATCTGTATAAACGTGACGGCGGGTTCTATAGTTGGTGTTGATGTGTTCAAGAGCGAAGTACGTCAACGCTGGCCCAGGTGTGTTTCTCTTGCTCTTGAACCCCGGCACTGTCGTGACTTGCTTCAGTCAGCATTTCTGAGGTGCGAATGTTACTCCCCCCGACGTATGAACAGCCGTCGATATTGTCGGGGCCTCCATGGCAGCTTCCTTCCTGGACGATAATCACCATGGTCGGCCTGTGCATTCTAGCGCGTTGCTCGGCCGGCGCGCGCCCTCGTCGTTCTCTTCTTCATCGTCTGCTCGCTCCCAGAGCACGTGCGCCCGGCTGACTAGCTAATTGGCTGGGCGGTATACCTAGCTAAGTCAGGACGTGCTATGACGAAGCTGATTAGGCCAAATCATGCGAAAGCCGAGCTAAGCCACGTCTTACTAAGACCATGCTAATGAAGTCGTGTAAAGCTAGGAACAAGGTAATTAGGATCATGCTAATTAACACGCCGCTAATTAGGAGCATGTAATTCAAACCAAGATAATCAAGACCTTACTCACCGAGATCGTCTTAATTAGGATCGTTCTAATCAAGATTATGCTAATTACATCTGTACAATTCAAGACCTTGCGAATTAAACCTGAGTAATTAATGCCGTGGTAATTAAGACAATATAAAATAATGTTAACTAACACGGCGCTAATTAAGAGCGTTTTGATTAGGATCGTGCTAATTGGTATTATGCTAATTACCTCTGTACTATTCAGGACCTTGCGATATCAACCTGAGTCATTAATGCCGCTGTAATTAGAAAATCAACAATTAGTGCTAATTAACACGACGGTAATCAGGAGCGTGTACTTAAAACCAATATAATGAAGACCTTACTCACCGAGGTCGTGTTAATTAGATCGTGCTAATTAGTAGTATGCTAATTACTTCTGTGCTATTCAGGACCTTGCGAATTAAACCTGGGTAATTAATGTCGTGGTAATTAAAACATTAACAATTAAGAAAGGACATTCAATATCATGTTAACATCTTCCTAATTAATAGCACCAATATTGAAACCGAACTGATACGGTCATTACTCCGAAGCAAACCAAGCATACTGAGTAGACGAGCCACGTAAAAAGCTGGAAGAAGCTAGGTGACCACAAGCTCCTCCGGTGGCTCCAGACTTCGCACAAGTAGAGCAAGCTGACCAAATTATTTTATATGCAAAGAAGCTGCTGAGTAGCGTCCACCGCATAAAACACTTGACAAGCACACCGGCACTATGACGGTTACGAGTTGAACTGGGGCCTTTTCAGAATCAACGAGTTTGTGCCCGAGTTCGCGCGTCAATCAATTTGATTGACAGACGCCCTCGGCGAAGAGCGGGTCCGCCCACCGCGTTTCCTCTTGCAGAGAAACAGTGCTCACGACGCAACGCCAGCGACCGGCACGATTCATCTATGAGCCTAATCGCACATACTATGCACACAGGCACGAAGAACTAAAGGTTATATCATCACGTGGGTACGATGTCTCGCATTTACTTTCACCGCTCTCATGACGTACCACTCACAGCTATGAAGCAAGCGCCCTTGGTGGGATTTTCGGCAAGAACTATTTACTTGTTTACTATTTACTTGTTTGTGGAGGCATTGTTTCTACCGATTTGCTTCTGCAGAAAAATCTTCAGACGTGTTATGCAAGTATAGCAGCAACCTGTCCGTTTATTTATCTGTAATATTCCAGAGAAGCGAAACGAGCTGCACCAGAGTGCTGCGCGTGCGCCCTTGTTGCCTTCGAGAGTGGAAATTTCCATGCTGCAGGTGGAACGAAAGAATTTTCCGAAAAAGGACAAACGCCCACGAACACGCCCGTGGGAGGCGCGATGATCAGTTGGCAAAAAGATAGCGCGACAATCACGCTGACGTCGCTGCACTGTCAAAATGTTGACTGAGTGGCGGCGCTGACGCGTTCGCACGCGGTGTTCCTTTGAAAACCGCCGCAAATGCCGCACATGCGTACGTGACGCCATGCTCGTTCTTGTAGCCGTTTTTATCAACGCTGCTATCGCGTGCTCCGCACTGTCTTCCTGTCATGACCGCCGTAATGCAAGCTCGGAGCAAACTCGTGTGCCCGAGAAGCTCGGGCCATCCTGCATAGCACCCCGGATCGTGATTCCCCTGAGAAACGGGGGCGAGTCGCCGAGCAAGGGGTTCGCGCACGGGGTGTCATCATTCCGAGGGAGGACGCTGGGTTTCCTGGCATCTGCCATGTGAGAGACACTCGGCCGCGTTCTCTGCACCCCGGTGTTTCCCGTTTTCGGAGCATCTGATGCGCACCGCTTATATACTAGACGGTCGAGGAATCCGCGAGTGTGTCAAATGGGGTGTGACTCCAGGGCCCACCGTCGCTCTGTAAGACCCCGGTGGTAGATGCCCGCGTAATCTGCGCGTACACGCTGTCGTCGCTCGTTGCGCGGAAAGGAGGTTGTAGGGGTACATTGCGCAGGATGGTTTCGTATCGCGGTATAGCGGAGAATACTCACTAAAACACCGTCTCATTCTTTCCCACGCTAGAATACGGCCTTCTCTGAGCTTTCTTATGTCTTTTTATACATCAAATGAAGATAGCTGAGCGAAAAGGCTGGCGCATCCTATTCGTCCAACCATTTCCGCCCGCATCATGCGAATAGACTAGCCAAGTATCTCTGCTGGAAAATATTTTCGGCTATTAAAACTTCCTCGCTCTATTCCTCCCCGCTGCAGCCAGACTTTATTCCTTGTTTCCTACATATCTGCTTGCGTTTCGCTATCATTTTCTGGAAACCAAGAAAAGATAACCGTGAATTAAAGCCTATAGTGCGATGCACTCATCTTAGTTTCAGTGTCTTTAAGCATGCTGTATCCAGTATCTGTGCGCTATCTCTGAGAACAACGAGTTTTTAATTCCACGCTTATGCTTCTTTACGCTACCCTGTAATAAAAATGTGGTACTAAGAAATATGGATTCTGGGAAGTTTTTATTCAGGGTCATTAGGCCCTAAATTTAAATTCAGTCGCATTGGACGTCATTTTAAGACACAAAAGTGCGCAAATATTCGTTGCCCACTCAATGAAACGACTAATAAATCTTTCGAGACGCTATATACGATTTCTCAGTAACTTAGCATTCTAACGAAAGACAGGAATTGCTCTCCAGTGCTCGATCATTCACAAACGTGTGTACAGGCTTCAACTTTTCGCATTGGCATCGCTTTCATGTCACCTGCATCTCTTTTCCACATTGCGCCGGTGTTTCCGATGTTTTCAAAATTCGTCTGATCGTTCACCTTCGGTAATCCGGCTTCAGCATCTTCAGTGTTATTTTACCACTCTTCCAAAATTTATACATGGCCGCCTGACACTGCCAAAGCCAATCTTCATGTCCTTCTTGATAATACAACCCTCACCTACACACATTACGTGGTCAAGGGCTGGACACAACGAGAACATTCTGCGGCTTAATCGCAGCGTACCATAGCAGCAGCAAAAGCAGCACGGTATATAGCTGCGGGAGGCCCTTGACAGCTCGTAAAATGCTCGGCGTGGGATCGCGGTTCTCGATGGGCGCGCACGGGGTGTAGGTGGAAAGGGGGGCGGCCAACATCGACGTCTCCCATCGCTTCGCCACCGCGCGGCCACATGTGCGGTCGGCACGGCTCGGCAGCAACTGTCGCCGATCCATCTTGTCGCAAGATGCGCCCCCGAGGCCGCCGCGGGGGAAGCCATCTTGGACGCCTGGAGCCGATACACAGCTGTCATTAAGGGCGCCCCGGGCCTCGACCCGATGAGCTAGGCGCCAGAGCTGCCTGACACGAAGGCTGATAGGAGAGAGTGTGGACAGCGTGGTTTTCCAACGCGGGGTTTTCACTTTGCGATAAAAGACACCCCGTGCGGGAGGAGGGAGCCTTTCATTTTGTGCCTCCCAAAAACCGCCTCGTGCGCTACTCGTATAGAACCATCTTTTTTTCCTATTGCTAGCTACCGCGCTTGTTTCCTCCCCCCGTGGCGGCGAGTCTTCGACCTGCGGCTGGTGAACATAAAAAAGAAGCGGCGGTGGCAGATCGCCGAGTGAGATGGATCAGAGGGATGCTCCCCTGCCTGTCCTCCGAGGCTGCTTCCTGAGCAGAGACACGAGAAAAAAAGGGAGAGACACGCCGTCGTCCGAATCACGATTCGCCCATATGTGTCTGAAGTGAGTGACGTAAACGCCTGCACTTGTGGGCCGTTCGTTAGTCGTATGACAGTACTTTTGCTCCCGTTCCGTTCGCTACGGACAGTCTTTCTGTTAGCTCCCTCTGACGTTTGTGCAGCAGCTGAGGCATTTTACAACGCATTTGACTTTTCATTGTCAGGTGGGACCTGACTGCGTGCAATCCTATTGTTGTACTAGGTTTGTCTTTGGGTACACTTTATTTTGATTTATGTTTTTTTTTCTTGTTTTGACTGACACATTGCTACCTGGAGTTGTACGTTCCACGCAAACGCCTGTATGGAGCACAAGGTGCTGGTGCATAGATCGAATGTGCACCGGCTTCGCTAAGCACTATAAAATAAGGTAGGTTCTGGTTGTCTGCTGCCCAGTACTCTGTGTGTCCGCAAGTCTACAAATCGCACCTCCCCTATATCTGTGTACAGCCGATCTTAAGTGATGTTCTTTTGGGGGCTATTAAAGATGGCTTGCTCGAATGAACATGAACTTTATTATGATTAAACTGAAGAAAGCACTTTGGTAAGTCTAAGCTATATGCAAACTGCGGCAACTGTAGGGAGCTTCGTGCGGCCTACTGACAGCAGAGAATGTTGCAAAGAACATTTTTAAGAGAGAGGGATGAAGCTAGCCGCTCGACAACTTAGGATAATATCGCCCACAGTTGTTTTGCTTTGTGTGCACTCTACATGATCTTGCATTGAAGCAACGCTAGAAAAACTTCGTTTAAGTACGATGTCGTGTTTTGGAGCCATACCGGGGCATTGAAAATGCTTAATATACTACATCGACCTATTGGTTTGATGGCAGCGGTTTCTTCTGCTATTCTCGGTATGTGTGTGCAATAGTAATCCGCCTATACGGCCCAATCGAGTCTTGCGAGTGCATTGTGCGGCGGTGAACCCGGTCATGGTGGGCGCGCGCGTGCGCAGAAAGAGGGGAGCGGCTTCTTCCGGTGCCGGGGCTAATTGCCATTCGGCGGCGTCTCTCCTACGCATCGCCGGGGGTCAGCGGCGGCGCGTGCTGCGAGGGAGGTTAACCCGCTTCTCGGGAGGGGCAGCAGCTTTCCTCCGATGCTTTTGGCAGCCTGTAATTTCGGATTAATAGAAAACGCGCCACGCGTCGATGCGGCCCGGCTGCATGCGCAGTTTCGTCTCGGCACTGACCGCCGGGCCATGCACGCGCTTCGGCCACCGATGAAGCCGTTGCGAGTGAGTCACCTTGATCCACTGTAGCGCCCGCAGCCAAGTCTGGGCGGAGCGGGGTGTTTCACAAAGCGGCGGCCTTCTAAGGGAGAAACAAAGCCAAGAAAAGGCAGGGAAGTCAACCATGCTGCACCTGGTTTGCTACCCTAAATGGGAGAGAACTACTGAAAGAGTGGGAAACGCGGAATGAAAAGGGGTGACGCGCGCGCACAGCAGTGTTCACCGTGCATTCAAATTCAGTCGCAATATACAGTAATATTGCAAAGCGGAGGCAGGGCACGGTTTAATTTATGCGTTTGGCAGTCGAGTTTATGGTATCAATATATTTTCTGTTTTCCGCCCAATCGGATTAAGTCTGCGGGAGAAGCCTGTCTTTCACCGATAAAACAAGAACAGCTGACGATGGTATAGTACTACGGCCTCGGGCGTAATCACAAATGGAGATGGGGCAAGGAGAGAGGGAACGAGAAAGTTTAACCGTTGGCGTGTACTGTTGCTTACATTAGTCTTAACGGAATAATGATAGGTAACAGCTGTAAGTGAAGAGGCGGGGGCGCTTTACAAAGGTCTTCAACAGCGCACGGAAGCTTCAACATTTACCTTAAGACAAGCGAATCAGATGACCTGCTGCGGTTGCTGTCTCCTAAGCACGAGAGTACGAGTTAGATTCCTCGCCGTGGTACACGTATTACGAAGGTCGTACAATTCAAAAATACTTTTGCAGGTGGTTTTCTACGCAAATTGAAGACTCCCAATGGGTCAAAAATAAGTCATTGTGTCATACCTCAAGTTTTGTTTTTTTGGCAATTTAAATTTCGGCACTGCAATAGTCAATGCAGTTCACCGTAGACGAAGACAATGTACCTACAAAACAAGGTTGCAGCAGTTTGCCAGTTTCAGCTGGTTCTCCACGTATTGCGCATCTCCCACTTCGATTATCGGACACTTGTCCGCAAGGGCGCCGCTGCGAGCGTTCCGAGTTCTCCTTCCTTCATCAGCAGCTTCTAATCCTTTTCTAGGTCGCAAATCACACGTTAAAAAATGCAGGCGTTACGCATATGTATTCTTATCCAAACACGCATTTCTAACGTCGTCGCGTAATCTCTTGACCTGCCGTATATATATTACTGCCAGATGGAGGAAAAGCGAGGTGGCAAACCGTCAACAACAAGAAACTCATTTACCAGCGCGAGGCAAGGGAATTGAAAATGTGAAAGCAGCCAGAAAGTGAACGCTATGTGTGAATTCACGCAGTTGGACTTGCACAACAAATGGTATGACTGAGGGCAGTTGCACTCCAAGTACTTCAGTAACACAGGAAAAAGCCTGCTGCACCTTCAACAGATGGGGCCGCAGCTCCAGAATTTTCGTTCCAGAACATGCTCAAAGTCTATATTTACTTTAGCGCGGCCTGCAAAGAGCTCCTCAAATCATCTTATTTAGGGCAAATGCAAATCAGGTGTTTTGTGGTGTATTCATGCCCAAGAGAGAGAGATCAAGGAAAAGAGCAGTAAGAAGGTTAACCAGAGAACAAATATCTGATGGGCTCTGGGCGGAAATTTTGGGCGGGCACTGGAAATACGAGAAGACAAGAGAGAGATGGTAATGGAGCACACAAGTACTGCTGTTCACAGAGCAAGATGGCATTTGTCAATGCTAAGAGTGTCCATGCAGGTTTGAGCGTGCACATTGGTCCTTTGGCCATTCCAATGCGGTAAGACTTAGCCCTTGTCATTGTGGTACAGTAACGTTGCATGGCCACGTCAGAATTTCTTTTCAAGGCTGATGGCTGAGGGTGCAGGCGTGATGTGCTTGCGTGTATGGGGGAGCCTTTATCTCGTCTTCTATTTTTTGTTCTTGGATTTGGTTCTTCCTAAAGTGTCTGTGAACACGAAGTAACTATTTTTATGCACTGCTAAGCAACAGTAAGCAACACAGAGGGCACTGTAGGCCGCATGGACCAGGTCTGATCGCAAAGTGCCGCTCGGTCGCTGCTAACGCGGCGATACCAGTGGTATACTTATCCGTTTCCGGTCAAGGCAGACACCGCGTACGTCTGCTTTGTGTACGTGAAACTACAAGAATGGATGACAAGCGCACAACGCAATGACGTTAAAAAATTTACTGTTCGAACTCGCTCCTCGAGTGCTCTGGACGATTTGTCTCTCCCGCGGTATACACATGTTTTCTCGGGAACTGCGCGGCCGGCAGCATTAATAACTCGCAAATACGCTAGACGCGCGCCGCGCACCTATAATGGTATACCTGATGTCTTCAGTTACAAATGATTGCTTAGAATAACAACCTCGACTCCAAGCTGCGTTTTCTTTCCATTTCAACTTGAATAGCTTATGTTTCGGCCGTTCGTTCACATCTACTCCCGTACCTCTGTCGGCTTTCGAAACTAATTGTTCGCCGGCCGTGCTTTTCATTATTCTTTACAAAGCAAATAAAATAGTCTGTGGTATACTTATTACCATTGATATAAGCGGCAGTGCACCTTCGCCTGCCGCGTACAAGAGACCCCCGCGGCAAGCGCCGCCGTTTTCGTTCACGTATTCAATTGATGCTTGCGTGCAGTATCCTTAAACACGGCTGTCCTCCGTGCATCGTGGCGCCCCCGTGTTTACAGACAGGAAAAGACTTGTTGCGTGGAAAGAAGCTAAACTGAGCTCGCCTCCGCTAGGTGCGCCACCTCTTATCCGGTCACGACCAAAGGGCGCCGCAGTGCGAAAGGTCAGGATTTGCAATAAACACGTTCAAGATCGCCGCACCCACCCACGCACGATAGGAAGTCGTTCTCGAACGGCATAAGTGCCGACCGGCGTGACACAGGCACCAGCTGTTCGCACAAAAACATCGGCGATTTCTTAACCGCAGACCCGCGAGTCAAACGTGGAAACGTCCTGCTAGAGCTCGTATAAAGATCGCGAGTTTTCGACGACCGCAGCACGTGCTCGTTTATGGAATGTTCGAAGAGAATTGATTTCTCGTGGCTTATGGTGTATGCAACCCTTGTACCAGCGTATCTTTTTTACCTCTTTTGGCCGGCTGTCGGCAGGATTTTTACTATGGATTCATTTCTTCTGATAATCGCATATACCTCTGCCGCGGTCACTCAAATGTGCAGCTACGATAGCTTGCGAAGCATTTGACTTGACGCCACCTGAAGCACTAAAGCTGATATAGTTGGACGAGTTGGTTCATAATCATCGCGAAATTTCTGCGCGCACAGAAGATAAGGACACAGTGTGTGTATGTATGTGTGTGTGTGTGTGTGTGTGTGTGTGTGTGTGTGTGTGTGTGTGTGTGTGCGTGTGTGTGTGTGTGTGTGCGTGCGTGCGTGCGTGCGTGCGTGCGTGCGCGCGCGCGCGTGTGTGTGTGTGTGTGTGTGTGTGTGTGTGTGTGTGTGTGTGTGTGTGTGTGTGCGTGCGTGTGCGTGTGTGCGTGCGCTGGGGGGGGGGGGCAGAGTTAAGCGCTCGCTTGTCCCCTACACTTTGTCCTTGTATTCTGTGCGCGCTTAAATTTCGCGATGCTATAGCTAAATCGATCGCCTCGGTCTTTGTTGCGAACCACCTCTGGTTCGGTCTGCTATTGTTTGAAAATTGACGGGCTCGATCGGGCACACATGAAGTGTTCACGCCCGTTACGGAACTCCACATATATACTCGCTTAGCTCAGTACTGGATTACGCTGCGACATGAGAAACGCCCACGATACGGACAGATCGGAAGACGCTCTGCGGCGAGCACGTTCGACGTGCGAGCGGTGGACGCCCCAGCGGGCAGCACGCGAGCGGAAACAACCTTGCGACCTCCGCGCATGTATGCCGACGCAATCGAGCGAGCCTGTGGCGCACCATCGGATCCTCATCGTTCATCGGTTCGCAGCGGGAATCACGGCGCTCGCAGTTGGGCACGCCGATGCGAAAAGGAGCGGTCGGCCCAACCGGATTCCCAATCGCCTGCCTCCCAACTCTTCTCTTTACGTGCGCTTGCTAATAGCCTAATCACCTCCTCATCCCTCTTTCGTCTTCTGCGGGGGCGGGGGCAATACAGAACCAGCTCTGCCACGTTCGACAGACCTCGATGCAATGCGGCCCCTTCACAGACAGCCATGCGGTGCAGCCCTTCTTATCCCTCCACCTGCCTTTTTTTTTTTTTTTCGTTGAATCGTGTTCGCGGCGGATGTTCGGAACACAAGCCACGCGAGAAGGCGCGCCTTGTGCGTTATATTTTGCTTCGTGAACGCCTGATAGCCGCCGAGCAAGGGATCCACCCGGATTCTTTTCTCTCTTATAGCCGATACGTTAGCGTCTGATTGGGGCCACGAGGTCAGCCCCGCATGGAGTACAGCTTTCCCCGCGTTTCTTCACCTCAGGCCACCGCAGGCCAAATCGTTTTCTTAGTGTCATAGGCAGCGGTGTTCATCCCTAATGCGGTAAACATAAGGAACGAGGGACGTACTCAGCTGCGACTCTGCGGAACCGTGATGACTGCAGAATGTTAAACGATTTCGGACATTTCGCGATATCACGATTTCAGCACTACGGGCGCTGACTGGCAGAAAAAGAGATCTGCGCGCGTGTGAATGAACTTACGTGCGCAAAGCATTAGTCTTGCATGCCTAGTATCTGGTTCGTTCATTCTGGTATATGTGAAGGGAAAGGCGTACGCATGCTATAAACCAGTTCCCATATTCACAAAAACATCCTACGCTAAAAATATTTCTAAGAGAATATTTCAGCCAATCCTGGTGCTGCACATATAATCAGCAGAGCCAACTGGTCAATGGCAAAAATCACTAACGAAAGAGAGTCTTTGTGAATTATCAGATTATTTCACTCTCGCATCCGCCTATATAGAGCAAGCATAATCTTGACCCTCGTTATCAATGGCCGGCGCGGTCAGCTGAGGGACTGCAGGTTTCGTTACGACACAACCGAGCGATGAATAGCGGTACGCATGCAATAAGGACAAGCCGGACGCTATCACGGTTGTACGTTTCACCTGACCAGAAGTACCCGGCCAAAGATGGCTCCTTCCAACAATGACAATTTCGGTCTATATACTAAAAGGTAAAACAGCACCACGGATCACAGGAAGGGGAATAAAGCCGCCACTGCACGACTGCGCTGGTGGCCTGATCTCGACACCACCGCAGTCAGGGCACGTGGTACCTCCGTACTTTTTCCCGAGTTTTAGAACCTAACGAACGTAAAAGGGGATCCATCTCCCGGAGCGGCTGTGAAGACACCACGGCGCTATAGGAGCCACGCGTTCAAATTCGCGAAGTAAATGGGCGTGCCTCGGCTTTCTTCTGCGTTCGTAAAAGCTCGGACGACTTCGCGAGGTGAAGAAAAATAAGTGCACGAACTAGATGTCCCGACACGCTTGTAAAATGGAAGCGGGGATTTGCGACGACGTTTGAACAAGCGACGTTGGACGAAAGCGCTAAACCGCCAAAGCGAAGAAAAGAAACAAGGCTTAGCCAGTGCGAAGCTGCCTCGTAGTATAAGCGCATCTAACAACGGCTATTTCTAGAGACGACGTCTCCGTTCGAGCGACGTCGTCCCTTAGCGATCAAGAAAAAAAGAGAACCCAAATCCGCGGCCGCAACACGACCGCGGTCGTCCGTGGCAACAAACGGCTCGGCGTGTATTCAGCGTGCGCAGCCAGCGGATTCCCTGTGCTCCATCCGCACCGAGGAAGACGAAATCGTTCGTGGACGGCGGCCGTCAAAGATTCGCAATCGCTGGCTGCGGCTGCGACGTGCTCGGTACGCGCGACACGCCGCCGTGATCCGAATGGAGTCGTTCGGACCGCTGCCTTTCGAAGCATCACCGTATAACTCCCTCCGCTTCCATCGGAGCCGCAGACGAGCTCCTTATTCTTTTCCGAGCCGGTTATATGACGACCGAAGCATCCCCGTGCCATGGATGACGAAGGCCGGGTAATGATGATGAGTCTCGTCTCTTCCTGGCTTTCTCACTTTTTTTCTCTGCTACCGCCTTCATCAGTATTGGTGACGCGCACGTCCCCAGGGGAGGGTGGGTTCGTGCCCCGCTGCGACAGGTTCGCAAGCGCATTGGACGCAGAAGCGGTTGAGAGTGCCGGAGCGCAATCGAGGTTTGCCAGTCGGCGGTATTCTCTTTTGGTTTGCCTCCAAATGGTCGCAAGAATGGTCTATTCCTTGTCTGTACTGCGGCATTTGTCATTTCTATGATCCCGCACGTGTATTTTCTTTTCTTGTATTTTCCCCTGTCGTCATCATTACGGTGAATTATATAGGTCATAAGTGCCGCGAAAGAAATGTCTCCGAATAAGGGCAGCCTCTGTGCTATAGCCCACAAAGCAGCTTCTTGTTCGTTATCGGCGATTCCCTTTTGAAAGATTAGAACGGGCCGTGTAGTCGCGCGGTCGCGCGGAGAACGAATGAGAGTGTGTGAACCGAAAAGAAAACGAAGGCGAGAAAGGGGTGGCGGGCAAAGGAGCCAGAGTGCGTGGCCTATATATAGGGCGGTAAAAGGTGACATGGAAACAACCTTTAGACATACTCGGTTACACACACACACACACACACACACACACACACACACACACACACACACACACACACACACACACACACACACACACACACACACACACACACACACACACACACACGCGCACGCACGCACGCACGCACACGCACGCACGCGCACACACACACACGCACGCACACACACACACACACACACACACGCACGCACACACACACACACACACACACACACACACACACGCACGCGCACACACACACACACACATCTGATGGGTGTGTGTGTGTGTGTGTCGCTTTCTTCACTGAGCAAGACTTCATACGCCTTTAAATTTTTGTCAACAAACATCGCGATTTTCACTAACAAACGTCATGATGCTCGTCATGTAAACACTCGTAGATACTGCGACGTTACTAGCGTTAAAGTTAAAAGAGAAATTATCCTTTTATAATAAACGGTACACGAACGACACTCGCTTTGCAACGCTCCACTTAGCGCATGTGAAACGTCCCGCTGTCCTGCTTTAACCCGGTCTTTCCGGTCACTGGAGATCATCCGGAACGATGAAACTTGAAACATTAGTTGCATTCGCATTCTGCCGCAGTAACAAAAGAAAAAGATAACAAGAAAATAATATTCGTTCGAGAATGTAAGCAATTTCAAGGGCATGCTGTCAATGGCAAGCGAACAAAGCCGGAAACGAACTGTTTCACGCCCGCCACTAGTGTGATCTAAAGGGCAAAAAGAAACGGCAAAAAAAAAAGGAGGGGGGGGGGGTGGAAGACGCCATGCCAGACGGCGGTCGCACGGAGCCGTGCCGCCACCGACCGATCTCCGGATTCTAGCAGAACGAAAAAACGGCGTTCTCCTTTTCTTCGGCGACGTCCATTAGGTCCCGCGGAATGCGTGAAACCGTCGATTTCTGCGCGGCCGTCTTCGCCGATCTATATAGCGAAAGGCGAGGGAAAGCGGCGTTTTCTCCTCGAAGGAGCGGCGATTCACGTTCACACCTCGGACGTAGAAGCGACGGGTAAGGCACGACGTCCGCTCTGCGGGCTTCTGCCACGTCCTCGACGCCGTGTCGTGCCCGCACATCCGCTGTTTCACCGTTTGTCGGCGCCTATACACGCTTTTGAGGCTGCCCACACGAACTGTCCTCGCACCACGGCCTGCCTCGCTTGTTCTGCTTTTTTCTATATAGGAGGCCCTTTCTTTCTTTTCCCTTCAAGAGGCGTCTTCGAAGTGGAGGATGTTCGCCGGCGCTTCTGTTGCAGCCTCGCCGAGTCGCCGTGTTCGTGACAAGCCGATCAAAAGCGTTACCTCGTGTACGTAGCCCTCTTCGGCGTCTTCCTACGCTGATTACCTTTCGCTCTTCCAGCGAAACGACGCGGGTTTTCGTTTGCCTCCTCTCCCGTGTATGCCCGATGCGTGCGAACATTGGCATGCGCTAATGCTGTTCGCTTTCTTTTCTTTGACTCACACCGCGGCATTCTTTTCCGCAGCGTGCGCAATTCGGCGAGTAGTATACGCTACAAACGCGGACGGCGGGCCGACGAGGAATTCCATTCATCGGCGATGTTGTGTACGGCGAATTCGCTGCCTTCTTCGTTTCCTTTCTTACATGTATTTTTTAATTCCCGTCAGTGCCTTTAACGCCTCTTCCCGCGTATTATAGGCCGTGCGCGATGGGCTTTTTCGCACGCGCGCCTCGAGGTTGGATCACGAAGTCGAACTTGCCTGGTTGCGCACAAAAAAAGGGACCGAATGCAGAAAGCGTGCCCCGTATGTAGGCGTGCTTTTGTTCGGGCTTCGAGGAAACCTGATGCACCGATATTCCTCGCCGAAACAATACCGTTGCGTCCACTGACGGAGCGTGCTCTCTGTCCTACTTTGTTGCTGTTCGCCCTCTTTTCTTCTGTAGATAACGCGACAACAGCAGAATTCCGGTCAACTGATCTCCGTGACTGACATGTGCCTGTCATTCCCGACTGCTAGATCAAAATTGTCGCATCTAATCGGTCGCAGTGTGAGATGTTCAAATCGATACATTAGAGGGTCCTTCACGTTCTTTCTCCTTCGCTATCTTGGAGACGAAATTTATACAGTTATACAAACGAAATCATCCATTATTAATGGCTTTCGTTACGTTACATAACGTACTTTTCCCGCCGCCTTTCTCGATGTTTCATTTGAGTGACGCAGTTCAAGGATCAAGATTGACTGGCGCAGTCTGTATTCTTTGCCTCTCGCCCTATATCCTCCAACCCGTTTTGCCATTCGAGGTGAAAGCCTTAGACGTCTCATCAAACGCGAAAATTGACCGTCGGCGGCGTCAACACGAGTTATGCAAAACATCACTGATGACGTCACCATATGACGTCATAATGACGTCACAGATCACCGAAATTTGTTAAATCACATAACGTGACGTCACATGATGACGTGATCACATGAAATCGTCGTTTGGTCAAATATGGGCTGACAACGGGGCACTAGAAAACCAAGTGAGGCGCAGAAAGCTCTCAGAGGGGGGTGGGAGAGGGCCAGTGCATCGACTGGGAAGAAAAATAACACGGCTTTCGCCTGCGAGTCGTCTTAGGCGAATGCATAAGGGACCCTGTGGGTTTTTCCAACCAAGTGATCTCAGCATTTTCCAGCATCATTCAATGCTGTAGCGGCCACGAATTTATCTGCACGTAATTTAGTGGGGTGAATAGAAAATAGACGTGAGAACATTTCATATATGCGCAAGCAAACACACACACGCGCGCACACGCACTTTACAAGGAACGGAAAATCTGAAGCGCCAGTAGAACCAAACATTCCTACTGATGTCCTTTGTGCATAGTGGCGAACGTGTTCAACTATCTACTTCGTACAAAAATATTAAAATATGAGGTTTTATGAACCAAAACCACGATAGGATTATGAGGCACGCCGTAGTGGTGGGACTCTGGATTAATTATGACTCATCATCATCATCAGCCTGTCTACGCCCACTGCAGGGCAAAGGCCTCTCCCATATTCCGCCAATCAACCCGGTCCTGTGCTTTCTGCTGGCGCGTGAGGGGGAGACAGAAAATTAGGTGGGTAGATGAGATTAAGAAGTTTGTAGGTATAACGTCGCAGCAGAAATTATGACTACCTGTTTTTTTTTTTTTTTTTTTTTTACCGGGCATCTAAATCTATGTCGCTGCGCATACATCTGCCGTAGCCCTTATATCGATACAGCTTTTCTTTTTTACTCCCTCTCTACCGCTGTCACCTTTATCTCCTTTACCATTATACCCAGCGCCGGACAGCCAGCCAATGCACCCACTGGCTAAATTTTTTTAATTCCTTTTCGCGTTCCTCTTTTCCAAGAGCCGCCGTGCGGTCTCTGAGTTTATCCTACCGCTCTAAACGCTGTAGTGCCTCAGCAGAAGGTGGTCTCGCTGGTAAGCACGAGGGCGCGGGTTCGAATGCCGTGGCCACATTTTGATGGGGCGAAATGCAAGAACACCCTTGCTCTCAGATTTAAGCGCATGTTAAAGAAAACCAGGTTATCAACATTTATTCTGAGTCATCCCCAAGCGGGTGCTTGATCATTATCGTGCGGTTCTTAGGTAAAGCCCTAGATATTCTTTTTTTAAAATCCGGGTTCTGTTGTTCAACATGAAGGGTGCCTGATGACTTCTGCGGGGCACCACTCGGTGATTACTTGAAGACAACGTAAAGACACATTGGCCTGCTCGTACACCGTTACGGTCATTTTGTTTCCCAGTTAGCTCTCCTGGACCATATCACCCCAACCTCCTCTCTCTCTCTCTCTCGTCTTCAGCTGCTCGGCGATAATAAACTGCGCAGAACATTTTCACGAAAAGCCTATGAGAAACCCTACCAGCAGATGAAACAGCGTAACGACCAAGCGGCGCTAAGATCATCGTGTTAGTGGTCAGCGCAACCCATGTCAGCAGCACGATGCTGTTGCCAACTTCTCCCTGTGAAGTTCCCGCGGCACGCTCCGAAGAGGCGAATCTGCGCACGCCGTTACACATACCGATTAATTTCCCGCGTTGCGCGCGAACTTAAAGCCAAACGCGAAGCGGGGTCATTGGCCCGCCGTTTAAACTCGACCGGGCTACTTACTCCAGTCTCGGGTAGGGGAGGAGAAAGCCGAAAATTAATCGAAAGCCCCCGGTGTCGCGATGCCCCTTCAGCTCTTCGGGCCAGCGGCGGACGCTTTCGCTTCGCGCCACCACTTTTGAGCGGCGATCGAGCGGACAAGATGGGCCGTAAATCACGCCGAGACAGACTCCCGCGCCCGGTCATCCAGAGTCATCGCCTTCTTCCGCGTTCTCGCCAAGTGAAGCCGTCCGCGCGGCCTGACGTCCGATGCCTGCGCTGCAGTGGAGTTCGCCGGCGCCATTTGTCGCTCGCGCACCAGCGGGCACGCGACGAGTGCAGCGCGCGGACTCGGACCTTCGGTGCACGACCGGCTCTTTTACTCTCAACTCTCGGTGAAGCAACGGCCGTTTTAGAAACGCGCGCGCGGCGGCGGCTGGCGCTGACCGTCGCGTTGCGGATGGCGTGTCTCTCATCTCGCGCGCGGAGCTGCGTGGGAGGCTTCGATTCATAAATCAGCTGCCGCGATGACCGCCTGTCACGCGGAAGCGTGCCTTCCGGACGATGCTGTGGACGGCGACGATTTCTGGGCCTCTCGACGCGTCGTGGAACCGCGATAATTCTGTAATTGGATTTTGCCTTCCCCGTTCAGAGAGAGCCCCTGGGAAAGAACCGATTTCTCGTTCACCCGCGCGTCAAACAACGCGACTGACCAGCCGGCCTGCCTCGCATTCTCGTCCCTCCTCGTTCGTATTTAACTGCAAATTTTCGTTACACCCGACTGTCGTTCGCAATTAGAAATCAGTTAGAGCCGGGCGTCAGACGCAGAGACCGCGGAGGGTCGTGTGGAGTCCTCGATCCGGCATTTCGTTTCCTTTTTGTTATCAAAGGAGAGCGTTCAGAACTTTGCACGTCTGAGGGAGACGCGGATTCTTCATTGTTATATGTTTATTTTTTACGGAAGAAAGCTGTGAGATTATGATGATGGTAATATAGTGACTTCACGGATCCTTACGATTAGTAATGGTAATAAAACTAACGATAATAAGTTTATTCGCATTCCCACTGATCGTTTCAATGACACAAAAAAAAAACAAGAACAAATACAGGGTCCCTTACGCACTCGTCTAAGACGACTCAAAGGCGAAAGCCATCCGGTAGGTGTGGCCATTTTGCCGTGCACATTATATGACGCGCAGCTCGCGCGCTTGGAGCTGGGTGGTCATGTGCCTTTTTGTCCGGCTTTTCTTCACGTGTTCCCTCTCATGAGGCAGTTAAGGATTTTTCGAGGGTGAGGATAATAATAACAACAACAACAACAATAATGATAATAATAATAATAATAATAATAATAATAATAATAATAATAATAATAATAATAATAATAATAATAATAATAATAATAATAATAATAATAATAATAATACTTTACTGACTTTTGGCACAGTAGCCATGTAATACAAAATTGACCTGCCAAAGCCTCATTGGGCTTGAAGGGCAGAGCCGACAGACAGCAGACAACAGGAATTCATTTATCTAGGACCAGTGAAATACATGCAAACAATATACGCGCGTGTACAGCAGTGCATGAGGATATAAAACTGATGGTAGCACGTATAACGTCACCAAGCCTTACATGAGTTGACCATTCGTACATGCAATGACAAAAATACAATAATAGAACACGATCAGATATACGGTGAAAAAAAAAGCGGGAAAACAATGAAAAACAAACACATGATAAAGCAATGCAACATCATTCTAGCCTGTAGAGAGAAAAAAAAATAAAACAAAAATTATAATGCCTATAATGCATCAACAGCTATGCGCAGCCTGAAATACGCGGTTACCTGAAGGTTTTGATACGGCAGCGGCATTTACCGAGGAAAAAGTACAGATATCACGAAGGAGTTAGCAAGATTAATGCGATACTGTGCCATACAAGTCTCCTGTATACAGAGGCGGCTTTGAGCAAGTTCGGCAAATGCTGATAGTATATGTTATTTTGATTTTAAAGTCAGTTCTCCCATGGTGCACCTACTGACATCGACACTAGCTTGACGTCAGGCTACAGTAATAATTCTGGTGACTTCACGCAGCAGTGTGGCTAGTTGTGATGACGTCAAATTCCAAAACATCCAAAAATGGCCGCTTGTGCGTCCTCAAAACATTGAAAGTGGCCGCTTGTATACGTCACCCACGGAGCCACGGTGCGGAAAAACGGAAACAAAGAAAAACGAGCCCTTGAAATTAACACTTCTTTCCTTCACATATATATATATATATATATATATATATATATATATATGAAGGAAAGAAGTGTTAATTTCAAGGGCTCGTTTTTCTTTCTTATACACAATATTAATGAGCACTAACAGACAATAATGCCAATGAGTATAGGGGATGTTATCAGTAGTAAAGGTAAGGTAAATGTGAAGAAAGAAAAGTGGACGAAAAGATGACTTGCCGCGGGCAGGGACCGAACCTGTGACCTTCGAATAATGCGTCCGATGCTCTACCAACTGAGCTACCGCAGCGGCCATCCCCCCCGTCCACTTTATAAGGTATATATGCACATTTAAACGTGGGAGCATATATATATATATATATATATATATATATATATATATATATATGTGTGTGTGTGTGTGTGTGTGTGTATACGGGAGATGACGGCAACGGTGACGGACGACGGCGACAACCGAGAGTGTCCATATGCTATCGAAATAAAAAACATGGAATTACGATATGGCCTGATGAAGGATGGGCATAAGCTTCGCTGTTTCGACAGTGATCGCGAAGTGGAGCTGGCTGGATTTTTTTTTCAGGGTGCACTCATGCTTAGCAGCCCATTTTGTACGCTCTTGTGGGCTTGGCCTTTCATTTGACGCAAAACAAAAAAAAAAAGGCTGCTGAAAATTTTCGTGTTAGTACCCCTTTAACAACAGTTATGAAGAACTTCATGAGCCTGACACGCTGGCGGCTATGCACACAAACTAAAGGAAAAAAAAGAGGGGGGTGGGTGTGGCGACATCCGGACATCCCCCCTTGATCCGCGCATGTTCTGGACAGGATGAGCTCCGTGCCGTGAGGTGTGTATACAGAAGAGCATGACTAGAACTAAGGCGGCACTTGCAACCGTTGCTAAATGCAACACTCAGTTTATCTTTCTCTTCACCGACAGAGGACAGGTTATTGCTTAGGAAAGAGGTAAAACTATTGCGACTTGGCCTTCAGTCACAGTGTGCGTCGCCATGGACAAAGCTACGGTAACGTAATGCGCGACACTCTCGAACCTCGCCATCAAAAGTAACTGTAATCTACGCACACTTCGTTTGCACGATGCCATTTGCGTATCGCGTTGGCGTAAATTGATACTGCGCTGGCTTTAGGCAGAACCAAGATCCGGGAGTATAAGGCCACACGTATCCCGGAAGTGGTGACACGAACAAAAAATAAGGGGATGGGGGGGGCGGGGGGTAAGCTGGATTCTTCAGTATGACTTTCGACCCTCCACCCCTTTATTCTAGGTTCGGCCGACGACGCTGTAATAAGCGCGGCGCACGCGATAGCCTGCTCACTGTGTTTTAGCTTTAATGACGCTATGATAAGCGTCGCTGAATATGCGTGGCTGTATATCTCCCGGAGTCTTGCGGCTGATTACTTCAGTTCCCATCGGCTTTTGTTTTCCGACGTCCAGGTCCCTTTGTTCGCGCGCTCTCTTTGCGATTCGGGGCCATGCAGCCCCGACACGTGCACTGCTGTTGCGTGCAGTGACTGCCAGCGACACTCGGGGTGGGGACGCCAGAGCGTCTAACGTAACCTAACGTGCAGCGAACGCCCCAGGCTTCCTGTTTCGGAATGCGGGGCAGCAGTCCTCCAGGGGGGGGGGGGGGGCAGTGTCGTTTCGGAAGAGTTGCCAGAAGGTGAAGATAACCATAATGAAACAGTTTATTTTATTATTTTATTTAACAATACCGTGAGCCTAAAATACTCTGAACTGTTAAAACTGCTTTACCGAAATCTATGCAACCCGACAATTATTTCCTTAAATAGGAACTTTCATTAAGCTGCAAATACTTAAGACATCACTGTGAATGATTAAATAAAACAGACAAAAAGGAATAATTCAAGAGCAAATGTCACAGCCTAAGGCAACGAAAAGGAGAGCAGATGCGAAAACCTATGCTCTCACGGGGCACTGATTAAATTACTTTGATGTTCTCAGTTGATTGATTGCATCGTTCATCCCGCCGACGAAGCTTGCTGCGCCTTAGCGAGATTGGCGCACCTCTGACGAAGCAATGATGTCATATGATGACGTCATCCGATGATGTCGTTCATGATGTCATTGATGACGTCAAAAAATGCGACGATATGTGAAGCCATTGAAGACATCACATCATGACGTCATTGATGCCGTCATGTGAGGTAATTTTGGCACCAATCGTGTTGTCAACGCCGCACGCCGGACTTCTTGACTGAAACTATTAGTCATTTTCTGTTTTGTCAGCAGTTTCCCACCTACGGGCTCCGAGGCGTCTTTTTATTCATTTGCTGGTCAGTGGCAAGAGTTACACTTCCTGTACTCAAATGCCAAGTTTTATATTCAGAGGCCGAATTCACAGCTTTGTCATTTGCCAGTGTTCTCCGTTATCGGTCGCTTACCTTCGCTAATGACGTGTCATCAAGACTGGCTGAAGTTCTCTCTTACCAAAAATTCTAGCATACTACTGTTCATTAATGCGGGCTCAGCTTTTTTTTTTTTTTTTCGTTTGTATTGCCCAGCAACATGTGCTAATTCAAATAAGGCAGAGGTTCAGAGGAAGATGGAAGCTTGGAGAGTTTTAAGCTGTTGTGTAAATGTCGTATACCGTGCTAAATAGTAAATAATCTCCCGTCGAAGTCATGGTTACATTAGTACGTCGAATGGTTCGCATGGTGACAAACTACTGGAGACTGAGAGATGTCTACAACTGTCAATTCGCTCGACAAAAGTATCGCTGACTAAGTACATATGCTGACCGCGTTCGTCACCACTGTCCTTGCAGGATGCTTCGCGTAACCAGGCCCCGGCGTGAGCTGTATGGAACTGACACCACGCGGCCACCACTGGCAGTGGTTGGTGACTCCGAAGGGCTCGAATCGCCCTCTCCATGTGCAGGCAGGCATGGTCTAACGCCGCTGGTGTTCTGGATTAATGCCGTCCATTGTTACACACTCGACCCTTCCTTCATCTGGCAGACATTTTGCGTACGAGAGTCCGTTCGTCACGCTCCACAGAGCACGGTTCCCTCCCTCCCCGTCGTTGGTGCACGCGCACTCAGGAGAGCCCTCCTCGCCTACCCGGCAGACATCGAGCCATCCTTGACCCTTCGAATGCAGGGAGTAAAGAAAAAAAAAGCAAGAAAGGCCAAGAAACGAAGGCGATAGGGAGCCACAGCGGGAGAGGAAATTACGCGCGCCCTGTCCAACGTTGTTTTAATGATTCTCTCTCTCTCTCTCCAAGGGCTTGGCTGGGCCTGCGAAATGTAACCTGTTCGCGGTGTCATGTACGGTTCAGCAAAGAAATCCCAGATGGCGCAACGTGCGCGTATGCCGACTCGCGCCCTGTCTACCGCCGCGCTATTAGATCGGTACACGATTCTGTATAAGCGCTCCGAGAGCTCTGCTAAGTAACTGACTTGCTTGATTTATTTGTTTATTTACCTAGTTAGTTAGTTAGTTAGTTAGTTAGTTAGTTAGTTAGTTAGTTAGTTTAGTAAGTAAGTAAGTAAGTAAGTAAGTAAGTAAGTAAGTAAGTAAGTAAGTAAGTAAGTAAGTAAGTTAGTTAGTTAGTTAGTTAGTTAGTTAGTTAGTTAGTTAGTTAGTTAGTTAGTTAGTTAGTTAGTTAGTTAGTTAGTTAGTTAGTTAGTTAGTTAGTTAGTTAGTTAGTTAGTTAGTTAGTTTCACCGAAGACATAAACCAAAGATGATATTTCCTTAAGGTGAATGGCAACATAAACTTATTTAGGACTCAACCTTCACTTGTCCTTTAAGGATGCCTGCGGAGCCAAAGTAAGTTCCTGCTCTCGCTGCATAGCAAACAAGTCCTCAAGAAAGTCAAGAATATTGACATTTGATATTTATTTATTTATTTATTTATTTATTTATTTATTTATTTATTTATTTATTTATTTATTTATTTATTTGACAATACAACGACAATTATGCGCGCCCACAAACGTGCTGTTGCTTGAATGCGGAACAAAATATATTGTTTACCCCTGTTCGTGTTTTTTTTTTTTTGACCGATTGCCGTAAAAAGGTAATAAAAGCGTATGTGTAATCACAGGCCATAAACTGGTTTCAAGTACATACGCACAGAACAGAAAAACACAAGAATGAAACCAACGTTTCTTATAGAAACGTTGAATGAAACCATATCATTATATAATTAATCGAAAGTATGAACCATCCCGGCTGCAAAATCGAATGCCTTCAGACGAATAACTTGCGCAGGTAGCCTGAGTAAGCATCGAAGCTTAAAACGCGAGATATAATGTCACCCAGCTCAGGTGCTTTGATTGACAACAGCTCGATTTGTAGTAACGCAGCAAAGAATCAGACATGTAAAACGTCGTGCAGTTTAACACCGCTTAGTTTTATTCGTAATCAAACACTCACACCTTTCATCCGTGGTGCCTCCGCACGGAGACGCAGCCCATTAATTAAAGTACACTAATCTGCTTATAAAAAACAAAAATAATGTAAGACATTTAAGTACGGTTAGTACAATTTGCCCTTTAAGAAAGCCATAATGCGCTTTGACGATAAGTTCGACGTGTAGCTCTGTGTCACTGTTCTCTTTAATTAGGGTGCGCACAATTTAATGATAATGAGTAAATCATTGTGAAACAAATGTTTTATAGTTCATATCTATACGTGAGGCACCATCCACATAAGAGGCCAATATAAATAAGTTAAATTGGGTAATTACGAAGATCGACCTGATGGGGCTTCAGTATACGTGCTACTGGTCCTCATTTTTTTGTGCATTGTTTTAGATGCTTTTGTGTAAGATATATAAACTTGGAGGCCTTAAGAGCGATCAATTATCATTTGTGATTGAATGTAATAGGATTGGGCGTATATGAATAACCTGATTGACAAACACACAAGGACGAGGTACCGCATATTTCACTTAATATTCTTAAATACCAAGTTTCCTATGGAATCGCGCACAATGTCGTTTCGTTAGTTCTGCGTTTACTTGCCTGCAAAGTCCTAGCACATCGGATAAGCTGTCGCTGCGCCACATTTCATGAGCTCAATACAAGATACATATTTTAAACGGAATGACGACGCACATACCTACTTTGGTACACTGGAAGACCAGAGAAATCGACCAAAAAGAGGTCCGGCTTGCTGCCCTATACAGGTTAGGATGAAACAGTGAATTGGAGAGACAGCAGGAGTGTTAGAAAACGGAGTAGAAAGCCGGAAATCGACGTACAAAATTCTTTGGCCCCGCACATCAGTTATCACAGACCGCAAGAAGTTAGAGCCCTGCTTGCCGTTGGCGCACGGCATTTGTGAGCAAAGACCTAATTTCTCTTCTTCTGACAGCTAGTGCAGTATGTTCATTGCATCTTACGCTGTACGCTTGCTTTGTTACCCAGGAGAGGAGACCGCACCATTAGGTTGCTATATAGTGCTTAGGCGTTCCAGAATTTCGTTTGAGGGGACTACGACCTGGCGAGTCACAATAAGCGCGAGAGCAGCTATTTCTCGCTCTAAAACCCTAAGTTGATTCTTATAGAAAATGCACTCCGAAACTTGTTTATCAATTCACCACGAACCTGGTGCACTTGCTCCCTGTAGTGCCAAAAGCACAATCCATAGAGGGCACGCCTTCCGTCTTTTCTGGTCTCATCAGACGCTCTGAGATGTCCTGTGTTGTCAGTATATATTCTCCCACCATTGCCAATGAAGGAAGGGACTCGAGGGGGGAAGTCTGGAAGAGTTTCCGATGAGTGGAAGCGTCTAATAAGCTTTCCAACTGCATATAACAACGAAAGTAGCTTTGACTCCTATAGTCAATATCCCGCTGTGAGTCGGTCAGTAATTCCCGGCGAACCACGCACACAACGCCGCTCGTTGATCCAACCTTGGGAAGCAATACTGTTGGGTGTCTTCCCTGCATTACCTTCCCGCACTGCGCGTAAGCCGCACGCACGACGTGACCAGCTTCCAACGCGAATGGTGCCGCATCCCGTATCATCGCATGATTGCCGATTTCAGTCACTGTCTGCCTTCGCGACAAGTGCGTGGGCTTGCTGCTTCGTTATTACTGCTTTAACTTTCATAATAACGCCACGAGTGTGACTTAAAATTCCCAAAGACACATACGTGCACCCACAAGTTGCCTTCTGCAACTTAAGCACGCCGGTTCGTACGCTCCTCTCCCCTCGTTTTATTCACAGCGCATGCATACAATGCCTGGAACACGCGCGCTTGCGAGGTACCTGTCATCGTAGCATTTGGGTGTGATCAGCCGCTATCGAGGAAAAAAGGACCGTGGAACTAGAAGGGAAGACAATAATGAGTTTTAGATATTGCGTATTAGCGTAATGCAAAAAAAAAGGGGGGGGGGAGTATCCAGCTTTGTGTCACAAACCCTACTCGCGTTATCGTCAACCTGTTTCGGTTACCTTGTACTGTCGGAGGTTAGCGTACGTCAAGTTTGGCGTTACGCTGTAAGACGCTAAATCTAAGGCTTCCTATTGTACGCTTGATATGCCTTAGCTGCTGATGTCGCTTTTGACCACTTCTATTTTTTCTTTAAGGGCTTCCTCTTATTTTTCTGCAGTTATCGCTCTTAATGAGTGAAGGTCCGCTATAGATCAAAGATACAAAACGGTACATAAATGGATATAAATTTACATGAGCGTAGTGACTTGGGTTGTTCTTTGTGCATACTTAAAAACAGGTTCGAGTGTTGTTGTCAGTGAAATCAGTTGGAAGTGGGAGCCCTGTGTGTTTATATGCGACTGTCGCGGTGTTTCTTTCAAAGTACTCGTCTCTTTGTTGAACGATCAAGCTTAACTTATTAAAGTACATTGTGTACGTGCACTGTATTTCACAATATAAACGCTACGTCTAAACTATAAAGCCTATGGTATTAGATTTTTAAGAGAAGCACATGTTTCCCTCCTCGTGGCGCTTCTTAGCAGATACCTGCGCTCGCTTACCGCAATTGGTGGCGCCAAGGGAGCTCACGTGGCGAAAATGTACTCGCCGTACATGCTGCTTAGCCACGCCAGGATCGAGTAGAACAAGCGCCACCGGAATAATTGTTTGCAATCCACTTGAACTAGAAGGCACACGGAAATGCTGGAATGGCACCATCATTATGTTTCCATGCTAATGCCGTGCTCTTACGTGTTGTTTATAGAAATCCTGCCCCCTACTTAGCACGACACATCTTGCTATACAAGTGTTACAGAGCCAACGATCGTTGAACCAAGTCATGGACAGTGGACTGTGGTTCGCATTCGATTCACTCCCATCATGCAGTGCACAGGCCCATCGGCGTAGCCAATGGGGAACACACGTGCACACACCAAATATGGTTGAACGCCCCCCCCCCCCCCTCCCAATGAAAAAACGTTCTGGCTACGCCCCTGCGTGACAGGCCGCAGTGAAAGTGTCGTTTCGATGTGCTCCTGTAGTGAGTGCCCGTAGAGTAATACTGTAGTGAATCGTGCATGTTGACAAACATTTAGAAGTTGCGTTGAGATACTGGCGCCATTTAAACATTCCCCAGTGGTTTCCATTGAATGTACGAATCGGATCGAACTAGAAGTATTGGCAACCACTGATTTCTGAGTTTCTCTACAAACGATGAGTTATTGAAGGGATAAGGAATAAGCTCGTGCCTATAATTGCGTAGACACCGCAGTCACCTTGACGCTTGCAATTGCCATCTATAGTGGCTAAGCAGGTCGTATACAGCTGGCTCATCATATCTTGTAGGCATCGTGGGGCAACGACCTTAACTTCCTCGTCAGACGGCGTTGCTGAAGGTGTCTTGTCCGACGCTTCATACTGTCTTAAACTAGATAGCCTTGCGCCTGGTATGTAAAGAACATCACTGCGTCACACCAGTGAAGGGCATTTCCTTCTGCGGCGCTCCTCTCCTGCCTGAACAAATCAAGATGACTATCCGTATAGCGATAGGTTTCTTTCCTCGGCTGCTGTACCTAACGTTCCCTGCCTATAACTGGCCGCTCCACACGGGGTATTCTTGCTCGAAGCCCGCGGAATCTAAAGCAAAATAATGAACGGCCACTCCCGTATGCAATGGGTGGCAGAATACATGCCACACCGTTCAATGAAAATACTCCAACTTGCAGACTGGAAAAAGCGAGCTTCTGAGCCTTTCCGCTGTTCACTCGGCGGGGTGCCCGCTTCAGAAAGGAGAGAGTGACCCGCAGGAACGCCGCAGAAAATATGCCTTCGAAAGCCAAGACGGGCAGATCATTTCAACCGGTTTTTCGGGTATCGCGTTCCTCTCATAAACGAATGCCTCGCGCGCATATGAAAACAACCACGCGCCGCGGAGATGCAAGGAGGTGGGGTTGGCTCGGTATGCCCTGAATGGGAAGGAAGGTTTCAGCAGCCTGCTCGGGCTGTCAAACTGCCGTGGCGCTCGCATGAATTTCACAATCCCGCAGCCGCCGCCGCGGCCAGAGACGGATCCGAGAGCGCGCGTCTTAATCGCAAACGGAGCGGCCCGCGGCGCTCCCGATCATCGCGCTCGCTCCCTCGCCGTAGCCGCTGCCTCGCCCCGAAAAAGAACGAGCGGCTGCTCGGCCGATCCATTCCCGAACATGTCCGAGAAGCAGCAGCAGCAGAGGCCCATCGACGGCACACCGCACGCGATGCGCAATTACCGGTCGGGAACGCGCGCCCCAGCACTCATCGTGGCGCGCGCGCACGCGTCGTTCCGATTTCGAGCCGCCATGTTTGGCCGGAAACGTCTTGACCCTCGGTCGGAGAAAGGGCATACACACACGCGTGCGTACGGCGATGGGGCAGGCCGATATCATCGCATGAAGCGCGAGGGAAGCCTGTGAAGTGGGAAGTGGCGGGACGTGTATGCACAGGCGTATAGTTTCCAGGTGTATTCACGGCATCTCCAAAAGTAAATTTCACATAGCCACCAGGAACAGCTGTAGCTGGCACAACTACGACACGAGGGTAACGATGACTCATCAGTTATGATTGTGAGATGTCTGCATAACGACAAAGGCGACGACAAGCAAAGCTGGTACACTTTCTCTGTTTTCGCAAAATTGATTAATGTATGGAATCATTGATTTCAAGAGACTTGCTTGCTGGGCGAGTTGCATGGTTACACTGAGATAATCACGTTGTCATTGATGTTTCGTGGTACTGCACATTTTCTTGATCGTCTCTATGTATTGTGTTTTAACAGAATGAATGAATGATGGTTGTTCATAAAGTTGCTACTGAGAGTGGTGGGTTTGGCAGGTTGGTAGGTCGTGGCAAGAGCTATATATATCGCTAAGCTAAGGACGACTGAGGGCTAAAGATTGTACTTTATGCTACGTGGGGCCGAAGTTTACCGCCATGGGTGTCGGCGAATAATGTTATTTACTCGTTGCCCCGCCACGGTGGTCTAGTGGTTATGGCACTCGGCTGCTGACCCGAAGGTCGCGGGATCGAATCCCGGCCGCGGCGGCTGCATTTTCGGTGGAGGCGAAAATGTTTGAGGCCCGTGTACTTAGATTTAGGTGCACGTTAAAGAACCCCAGGTGGTCGAAATTTCCGGAGCCCTCCACTACGGCGTCTCTCATAATCATATGGTGGTTTTGGGACGTTAAACCCCAGATATTATTATTATTTACTCGTTATACCTTCTGCCGCTGCTTAGATCCGATACTTATGACATATGCAGCCTGCGCTTCAGCCTATCAAGGTTGGTTTTAAATTTTATGTCATGCGCTTTTGTTGCAAGTGAATTACCGTTATCGCAGACACCATAGTTGTTGTTAGGTTGAATGCCATGGTGAATAAAGGCAAATCCGTGGCACAACCGCCGACCTAAATTTATAACTATGCCGTCACTGCTGTGGTCAGAGCGTTACTTAACTTATTTGAGGCTTTCGTGAAAAACAACAGAGAGTATATATGACGAATTATCACAACTGGTAAGTTATTGTCATTTGCATTTAAGTAAATGCAAGTGTGCTTAGAATGGTACTTCCCAGTGAAACAAGTTCGCGACAACACAATGCATAGTGAGACCTTAGCTCCAGCGCACTCGTAGAGTTGCACTTTAGAAAACTGAGACAAAGTAAGGCACGCAGAACAACAAAACGAAAGCGCGTACCCTTCTGCGCAGTGCAGCTTTAGATTATATGTAGACTGCGGACAGACTGGCTCTAAGGCAAGTGTTTTGCTTGCTTCCGTAACCACCGTTGTACCCGTGTGTGGCAATTTCCAGCGGGTGAGGCACAAGTGGTGTCCAAGGCTATGCATATAATAAGTGTGCATGGACCACGTACTCAATCAGAGTTACGAACATTATGAAGTCCAGAGAGTTTGGGTACCTCGCTGCTGCAACCGCCTTTAAATAGAATAAGGCATTATTTCTCTTTACACATTTTTTCCTTGCCAACGGCAATTCATTTTTAAAGCCAGGTAGCAGACACGTTACCTGCAGTCGTGTGGCGTGCCCACACATGCTAGCCTCGTTTTCTGTGCGCTATGTCGGATATGAGAAGCAGGACCGAGACGCGAGAGTGGATTGTGTTTTCGACAAACAAGAGACATACTACTTATTTCTTCATTTTGTTCTATGCTTCGTCTTATGGAGGCAGCACACGCGTATATCGTGGCTAAATCTTCCTTCACTCGGTGCTGACCGGGCACGTAGCCCTGTCAACTTAATTTCCAGCCGCGATAGGCGAACGTTGAACGCGCGAAGGTCGCCCGCAATTGTTCGCCGAGCGCCTAATCAGCGGGTTACACAGGCCGGTGGCACATTTGCCGCTCACCCGTTGGTGCCGCATTTATCGCCAAGGCTGTGGTGTAATGACGTCGCAGGAAAGTGACCTGGACAGCTGCCTGCTTGCGCGTCGCTTGTACTGGTCATCATCGTAGTAACTCAAGGGGAGCTATGAAAGCGCCACTGGTTGGTCAACTTAAGAAGCCTTAACTAATCTACCTAAACACCGTTAACTAAATCATGACGACATCACCATGACAACTACCAGGCTTCCTGGTGGCGTCTACAATCACGACGACTGCGACAGGGTGATAATACGTTGCTGATAAACATCACCAAACGTTAACTCCGTGCCTTTTGGCCGGCCTACCCATGAGAACGGCTTAAAGGGCCTTACACTATACAGAGCCTTCTGCACAACAACGAGACTTGATTCCCATACAGTACTCATACACTTGCGCAAGAGCACGTACAAGGGCGTTTGTTCTTTTTTAGCATTTTTTTGTTTTTATCACTGGCTCTGTTTTCTTCAATAAAGTTTATTTCATCATTTGCTCTATTCTTCAAATAGTTGGGCGTCGTGGCATTTGAACGAGTCAATTGCGATCCCGCTTCGTGTATTTTCCCCCCTTTATGATGCTTACACCATAACGAAGGAAAGAATGTGTCTTTTAAGGGCTCGTTTTTTCTTTGTTAGACACAATATTAATGAGAACTAACAGACAGTAATGCCAAGGAAAGTATAGGGGGTGCTATTTGTAGTAATTAGAATATAAATGTGAAGAAAAGTGGACGAAAAGATAACTTGCCGCCGGCAGGGACCGAACCTGCGACCTTCCAATAACGCGTCCAATGCTCTTGCGGCGGCCATCCCCCCGTCCCCTTTATGGGGTATATATGTGCATTTAAACCTAGGAGTGTTAGTCAGCGCCAATCGTAGCCATGGTGGCGAGTGTGGAACACTCTTTTTCTGCCTGTTGGCGTCACGTAGCACGTGATCTTTTTACAAGCTGGCAGCTGGCACCTCAACGAGAATTTTTTTCATGTTTAACGATAGTCATGTATGAATTGTTAATTATCATATAGCGTTACTCAACCTGGGTAAAGCTGAAGTTCAATACCTTAGGATATTACAGTATCGAAAACAGCATGTATATGATACCCCAGAAAGTTAAACCGGAGATGACGTACAACGACTGTGACACTCTGATGAACTTTCCGTTATTCACATTGCTACATTGTAGTGGAACAATCAATGTGCCGGACTTCACAGTGGCATTCTTCGTATCCAAAGCACTCCATGATGTAGTCTTTCCTTTTGAATACAAAGACGCCTGGTTTAGCTCCGTACAGCTTTATTTCGTAAAGGCCCTGAAAGAGTCTTCTTAGAAGCGTTATTATGAACTATAACATTGGTTCATGTATCTGACATTAATCGCTCTACGCATGTCGATGCGCGATGAACTGGGACTATGCAACAGGAACATCTACTGGAGACCGCAGAATGCGGGAAAGCGACTGACATGGCTTAATAATAGGCCCTTCACAAGAGGCCGTGATTCTAAGAGACTCGACTGGAAAACATCGTACGGTCATACATGCGTCGATGAACAATTTAGATAAACGGCGTAGCAAAAAAAAAAAAAAAGAGAGAGAGAGAGAGAGAGCAGCAAGTATCCTTAGCGAGAAGCGGGAACATGACATAGGCGCAGCCTCGACAATTTTACATCCGAGTAACGCGGCTTTAATAGACTCCGGCAGAGTGAACCCTCCGTCTTTTTTTCTCCTCCTCTATCTGCTAATGCGCGATTCTTCGAGCGCCGCAGACAATAGACCGTAAAAAGGGTCTAATTGCTGAACTCGCTCCTGTATCATGCACGTATCCTGCATGGTCACCATGCTCTTTTTCTTCTTTGCTTGCTTTTACTCTTTCTTATTCTTTTTCTTCGTGTTCTTAGTCTTCCTGATAGCGCGCATAACAGACGAAGAAATCTCGGCATGGCGGCGAAGACCACGAGGAGACACTTAGGCCACTGATGCAGTGGGTGCAAGATTGCTATTTCTTATTTTCCTTTCGTTAGGTCCGTTTGTTTTCTTTTTTCTTATTCGAGGGTGTATACGGTATATGTGAACGGGTCATCACCACGAAGAACGCAATTTTTTCCCTCGGCCGGCGATTGTTAGTTGCATGGCCGCGGTGGCGCTTGATAATTGCATTGTTAGGCCGCCGGGATTTCGTCCTTCGAGTGTCGGCTAATGCAAGACCGCGTCGCGCGTACGTGAGTCTCTCGATGTCGCATTGAAACGCACGCTCACGTATACATGAACTACGACGGCGACGATGGCGTCGCTCCTGGACGGCGCCTAAGTGGCGTCGCGACCCGCGCCGAGACTGTCCCACGAGGCTTTGGAAGGCCGGCACTTCGATGTCGTGCGCAAACAAAAGGAAGCAAAACGACTCACAAAAAAAGAATGTTTTTCGCCGTGAGTTAGGAGTGCAGGAGCATAATTGGTGTGCGCGCCTGCAGAGGCGAATTTACAAAGTCGACACGGTTTCTTTCCATGCCGTTCTCTCGCTTTACCTTGGGTCAGATAGGAGTTGATTATTCCTTTGTGCCGAAGCAACCCCAAGCGAAGTACAGTAGCCGGATGCAAAACTTGGGTGATGCTTTTTTGCTTGTCTCGGTGGTGAACTTGAAGCAAGATCGTTTCATCACGCACACACACACAAAAAAAGAAAGACAACGGGGTGTTGCGAAGCGCTTGCTTGTTTGATTTGTGGGGTTCGCAGCACTGTTTACCGAGGGTGACGCTCGGACGAATAAATTGCAGGCTTAATCACGAGGAGGACTATATCGCCGCACCTCTAACCAGCGCGAGCCTCTTGAACGCTTCCTTAGAGCCGAACGCACGTGGAAGGTACACAAACACAAACCAGTGCATTGCGGGAAGGCCCAACCAAATTCTCATCAAAAAGTGTTGGTGGAATGGAGACAGGTGACGCAGCTGTATCCTTGCTGTGCTTCAAGCTTCCGTGTACAGTGAAGTGCATGGGCAAGCGCCGTAGCCTCCATGTTTCTTCACGTGGAATTAATGAACCTGCCAGGTCCGCTTGGTTTATACGGACAAATGGACGCACTCACGCACGTACCAGCACGGATGCACACACATACGCGTTCAGGTACCGAAGCATTCATGCAAGATTATACATGTGCAAGTGTACCAATGCTTATTTGTTCGGCATAGTTTCTAGGTCACAGACTTCTTTCCACCAATACGTTCAAAAAGGGGAAAACAGGGCGGGGGGGGGGGGGGGGGGGGCGTTCCCCTTTACAAACACGTACAGTGTCGTCCACTATTAGCGTGAACACGGCTCAGTGTGGCCGCGCTCTGCGGAGCGCCAGAGCATATAGCGCGGCCGCGCATCGAAACAAAACAGCGCAGGCGCACGGGAACGCGCTACTCTTGCTGCACTACAGCGAAGCAATCGCTGGCGTGCCGGCACCGGCAAGCACGGCAGTAGACGATGCGATGTAGTCGCTCCTGTGGGTTCTTGTGCGCCTGCGCCACTGCGCTTTGATGCGCGGCCGCGCTGGATGCACTGGCGCTCCGCAGAGCGCGGCCATGGCTGAGCCGTGTTCACCCTAAGAGTGGACGGCACTGTACATACATACAGGCAGCCCATGTGGGAGGGGGAGGAGGAGGCCTTCCCCCCCCCCCCCCCCCCATTTTCATTAGTAGAGGGCTTCTCTAAGCCCTGATAATAATATCTGGGGTTTAAGTCCCAAAACCACGATGTGATTATGAGAGACGCCGTAGCGGAGGGCTCCGGAAATTTCGACCACCTGGGGTTCTTTAACGTGCACCTAAATCTAAGTACACGAGCCTCAAACATTTTCGCCTCCATCGAAAATGCAGCCACCGCACCCGGGATTCGACCCCGCGACATTCGGGTCAGCAGCCGAGCGCCATAACCACTAGACCACCGTGGCGGGGCTCTCTAAGCCCTGGCTGAGACCTCCCGACCATTTCTATAACTACAACCTACAAGTCAGTGGCTCGGTAACCACTGCATGGAGTCCTCCCGACTATAAATTCCTCGTAAGCCGGTGCCAAGTTGCTCTTAAGAACCGCGCAACGCACAGTGAAAACAGAGCCATTTGGAACACTGTGTCAGGATGGGCCACAGTTGAAAATTGCCTGGATAAACAAACTTCACTGACAGCTCGGCAGCCGTTGTCGTCGAATGTGAGACACAATATAGTCTGTACGTGAGATGGCACAACGACGTCTCGTGCAGAACGTCTTGACGTCAGCACGAAACATTCGTGCCTCGAGCAGAGCATCGGTACGCACGGATGAGTCGCCAACCAAGGCGTCGTCTCCGAATCTTGACTGCGGATCGGGAGTGCGCGCACCTCCCCTTCCGTGAACGATGTCAACGCGCGCTCTCTGCAGGCGTATATGCAATCCTCGGCAGTTGCTCATTAGCGATTCCTTTCAGCGACCGTGCGTATTATACCTGTTCAAGGGGGAGCAAGCAGGGCAGCCCAAGCGGCGCGACACGATCCTTCTCTCGGCCCCTTTTGCAGCGAGCAACCCTCGAAAAACATCAGAAGAAGAGCGCAGTGCCGCTAAAGAGCACAAACATCGGCTCACCGCTGGCAGTGAACGTCAGCAAAGCAGTAGACTCCATGAGTGCGGCAAAAGCGAACCAACAGGGCGTTGTTTTGCTGCCTGGAAGCCGCGCGAGCTGCAGGCACGCGCTCTCTCGACTGCATCGCCGAATGGGCGGCTCGCGGTCTCCACCCGTCGGCGCTAATAGTCGCCGTCTCCCGGCTGTCTGCAATCGGGCGCCATCGGCAATGATGCTCTCGTCCCGTTGGACCCCCTCCCCGTTCTTATTCTTCGCCCGTTGATATTCGTCGCGGCGTTTCGCGTGCGTCGGCATGTGTGCGTGCAGTGCTCCCGCCCTTGCAGCGGGCGTAAGCCGTGCACGCGCCCCCGACTCGGTCGCAAGAAACGGCGTTGCCGTTCGAGAACCAACAAAGAGCGCGCCTCGGTATATACCCTTAATTTGCACGCGTCGTTGATTTACTTTCATGCAGCGCGGAGGCCGACTGAAGCCACGCGGTTTGTCGAAGCTTCAGATTTGAATATGGTGGCGCTTGAAATCTTAGGGTAACAAACAGGCATATACAGGAGCGACAGTTCTTTTAATTATGAGCCGCCTTGCCACTGGAGCGATAAGTAGGGTCTTTTGAGGATAGCGACGATGTGCTGGTGTATATTTGTTGTAGCCACGTATACTATTTAGGGCGGCTCTTAAAGATGCACTTGTTTGTGCATGAAAGTGTCATGCAAGAGTCGCGATCTCGCCAAAGTTAAATGCGGGCTGAAATTAAGTTCTTTCGCTTGACTCGTTTGACCCGCAGCAAGAAAAAAAAGAAAGAATTCGCATTATTTTTTAAATAAAACCTAGTTGCATCAATCGTAATAGTTCTTAAAAATTGTATGGTATCATGACCATAGCCTTAAAAGCGTGATTTCACTGCACGCACAAGTGGTGGTACCGTTAGATCCTCAAGGTTCGATTGCTCGGATCGCTTTGAAAGGTGAGAGAGCGATATGGAGAAAAGGAACGGTTTTCGAGATCTATTGTGTGATTACAGCAATGGTGAGTGATATTACATACCGAAGCCTCCAGCAATACTCGGACGTCACTGTGTGAAACGAAAACAAGTGCCCAAACCCTCTTTTAGACGCAGGGGACGAATTCAAAAATCGACTAGTTCGAAGCTGTTCTTCGCCACTGGCTAGCTGTCTTCTACCATGGCTAGAATTCACCCTTCGCAAATATTTAAGCGTGAAAGCTCTTTGACCGCAGTTTCGTTGACGTGAAAAATCTTATGTTAGCGACGTGGCTACCAAGTGTGCAATGAAATCAGGATATCATTCCTGCAGCTAGGCTACTTGCAGTGCTGCAGCCAACTATCTTTCCCGAGAGAACTCAGATGGTTCCCAATGAAGCGCCGGCGACGTGATGCGGTTGATCGGGCGGATGGGTGCGCCTCGGCAGCGCGAGCAGCACGCTTAAGCGATTTTTTTTTTTCTCCGATTTAATGGCTGACGATATCGGAGCGCCTGACTTGACGCGCCCCGCAGAAATGACACGCTCTGGCGATGCGAAGGGCTGCGAAATGCGAGCTACAGGTGGATCCCACTCGGGGCGTTTTCCGTAAACGCGCGCCCGGCTTTTGCTCTGCTGCCGCCGGCAACGCGCTCTTTTTTACCTCGGAGAATAAAAAGAAAAAGCCTATGTATTCGTGGCGGATCATTTGGTAAAGCGCACGAATAAAGAGTCAGCCCACGGTGGCCGTTCTGCCGGCGCAGGCGACTGGTTGGCTGCCCAGCATGCTTTGATTTCTGAGTCGGTGAACGCAGCGCTCGTATCTGCATTAACAACGCCACTAAGGGCAACACCGACAGCAAAAAATAATACGAGAAAGGTTATCGGAGGCTTTAAATGTAAAAAAAAAAATGTGTCGTGCTACAGAATATTTTTATGCAAAACAGATGCTTGCCGCATCGTTTACTCTGTCTGAATGCAGAAAATAGTGCCACTTCTCTTTTATAAACACTCACCAATACCGGACGCGTGATCACTTTCAAGAGTCACGTGCGAACCATTCTGTCAAATGTGCAATCGCCTAAGCTTCAGCCTGTGTATTATCGGTATACAGTTTGCTTTCTTCGCCTCATTCATGTATACTGCTTTCTAAATGGCAGTGATCAGCTGTTATGGCAAGCCATTATTATAGTGCATGCGAGAGGACGTAGTTAGTTCGATTGGTTCATTTAATTATTAAGGATCATAAACGCCGATAACAAGGCAATAGTTTCACAAAGTTGAATTGCTGAGCCTATAAATGATAATTATGGAGCTATATAGGACATATCCGGTATTTTGTTGTTCGCAACCACATGCAGGGCATTCATTTGTAATTAAAGAAAAGGCGAGTAACTTTATGCACCTCATAGCGCATAATTACGTAAAAACTTCAGAAAACAGTCAACCAGCGTTCGGAAGGGTTTGGTTTCACGGTCATATTACAAAGAATCACCTTATTCAAAAACAAAAGAAAGGTGAATATTCTCAGCTCCATCCGAAAGGATTTATTCTCGCTGCGTTCGATTGTCTATTTTGATAATCCACCTCCTCAGCTTCGCCGCATGGCCGCGAGAAGCACGCTTCTTCGTATAATGAGCAGGCGTGAGCAAAGCTAACAAATGATCAACGCCAACCACTTGCGATTGGCAACTCATATTATAATGCTTGCCACTAAGTCTGATAGTGATTAGCCTCGTTCACTTATTTCGCAGGTCCTACGCTTCTACACTACATGCAGCAGGAGAAAGCACATCGAAAAGCACTTGTTATTGCGAAAATAGTGGTGTCCGCTGCGAGGACCTGCTGCCGTAATGCAGTGATTTTGCTGCCCGAGGAATCGTTGAAGCCTGTTGGACGTTCGTAGGCGAAACGCCTTGCGATTTCACCCATGTCTGTATACGGACACGCGTGCGCATTCAATCTGCACCATAAAGATTCCATTATAGGCCTATAGAGTGCACGTACATATATATCTGAGGCTGCATACGCTCACTGTATCGTGTTACATGGTTTGCCTTCTCGTGCGCTGGCACAGCCGTGCGCAAACTAGCAAAGAGATATATACACTACCTCGCTCTCCATTACATTTATGGCTGTCAAAGGATCGTGCATCGACGGGAGCACGGACGTTTCTCTTAGGCGAGCTCACGATGCCTGCAGCCGCTGCTGTTGAGAGCGTGCGTTCGGAACGGGAGCTCGGCCGAGAAGTGGTCATTGCAGCGCAGCTTTGAAAGAGACATATCGCTGCATTATCCGGTGACCCCCGTTTGGGGAGGTGACTCTCACGCGTGTCATTTCGTTGGTCCGATTGAGCGGTCATGCAGGCCGGTACGGCCACGCGAGCGTACACGATACGGCTCGGCCGGTGAGGGACAGCTGGCGAGCCCGTGCTGGCTCTGGGTGCGCCATACGGGCCGCTTAATCTCTTCATCGATGCTGCGCGAAGAAGGACCCGGAGCGGATCGTCAGATTGGGATCGCGATCACGAAGCCGGATTCGAACAACGATCGCGGCCGACGTTCGCTAAAGAGCCAACTCCCGAGAGACGGGCCCAATTAGGCCCAACAGGGAGTCCCGATCGCCGTCGTAATGGCCGCGTATCGGCGGACCTCTGTCCCATCACCTCGTTCGATGAGCGCCGTTCTCAACACTCGCATGATATATGCGCCGTTTGAATGGCGCTCGTTATCTGATTGGGGGCGTTTCGACCTGCGCGGCCGGGCGGCGGCGGCTCGCGGAGTGCGGCCGTGCAGGTCATCTGGGTGGTCCAATTGCGCCGCCGTCGTTTTCTGCCGGGATCGCACGCACGCCCTAAACGCGGCCGCTTATGAGACGGCGCGCGATTTTTCATCGCCTCGTTAAGGAAGGCTCTCTCGGCTGTGCCTGACGCTCGCTGTCTTCTCAGATAGAATAGACAGGGCACGCAGGTATGGAACGTGAGAATATGATACGCGCCGCCGAGGACAGCGCACATGTGGCGTCTAAATTTAAAGCAATACTTCGTTCAATTTCGTGAAAGCGCCCTGCGTGCCTTCCAGATAACACCGTTGCACTTGCCACTAAACAATTGCCGTCCGTAACGTCGAAGAAAAATTCGTTCTGTGGCGTTCTCTGAGTGAACAGTACACCTTTAGAGTTATTATGCGAGGAAATCGAGATGCATTTCGTAGTAACTCGCAAACTCAAGCCTTTTTCCGTTCTCTTGTATGTTTGATTGAGAGATAGATATATAGTCTGAATAAGTGAACTGAAAGTCTGAAAAAGTGAACAAGATATATATATATATATATATATATATATATATATATATATATATATATATATATATATATATATATATATATATATATATATATATATATATATATATATATATATATATATATATTGTAGCAGAAACACACACGTGACTGCAGTAATATTAGAAGGGGGATGCGAACATAACAACGTCTGCATAACCATTCCAGCGTATCAAGGCACCGAACAACCGCGCGTCTTCCGAGCATATCTGAGCAAAGCCTCCGTATGCACATAAAAGAGGTTTCGGTGCAGTGGAGGCTGGCTCAATGATGCCTATACAGTACAGCATGCATATCAGAGGCGATTTATGTTCTACCATATAAGGCCAGCGCTCTTTCGCTGGTTGCTATTACCGCCTAACTACGCTGCCTTGCACGACGCGACCAGGTCAATAACAGCTCATGCTTGTAACGGCAGTGAATAAGTAAGAGAGAACCAAAACACACACGCAAACACACTCATCGCTGTTTTACGTTACCATACCAAATGGCGTGCCAGAATGCTTTGTAACCACTAGCAAGATCGCTAGTTGCTGGACTCGACGTGCCGCCAACTTACAAATGAGTAAAAGTAAATCACGCTTGCAAATCATAAGTATACTTCAGTTGCATTCAGTATGGCGTAATACTGAAGGGTAGTTATCGAGTTATGCAAAACAGCGGCAGTCCTTGCATGGTACGCAAAGGGAGCGGATACTCCAGTGTCACGGCAGCACTGAGGCTATATCTCCGCAGCTTTACGCCGTCCATTCCATTGCCTTCTTTTAAAGCGCGGGCAAAGAGTCGTGCGGTGAGGGATGAATGCAAATGAGCGTGATAAAGGGAGAACGACGTGCACACCTGCTAAAATATGAACATTTTTAAAGTGTATTAGCGCAAAATGTTGCCAGGTAAAGTATCAATAAAGTCCAAGGGCTCCAAAGAGAGTCATTAGTAGAAGCTCTAAACGCTGTACCTAAAAATTTAACTGCAGCGTCTTAACACGCATAGAAAGGGACACACGTGATCGCTGCACTTAAAACTGTATTTCAATATTAAGAAACAGCTCATATTTCATATTCTGATCTTAAATGAAATCGCTCGTAATTTTGTGGTTATTAGTTGTGGTTTATGAAGGTGAATTGTCTTTCAGGTTGTGTACATTCCCTGTGGATATGAATTAATGATATTATTTAAGGTCACTGTGTCCCAATGAAGATTCGTTTGCATTAAAGAAAGAAAGAAAGAGGGAAGGAAATCTTAAAGGAAATGTACGCTGGTTAACGGTGCTGGGTTACCCTGCACTGGGAAGGGGCAAATGTAACTAAATTATTAGACACAGACAGGCATATGAAGAACGGTTTACCACTCAATTAACCACAAATTGTCGTTAGGCATAGTCATCTTGAAGAAGTACAGCAGCAATTCTGTAGCATTACAAATCGGAGACACACGGAGCAGTGATCCTTAAACGGTCTGTTATCTACACACCTGTAAGGCTTTCCGAAGGGTGAGTCTGTTTTTTTTTTTTTTTTTTCAAGTCAGAGGATTCCTGGACTAAGGGACCCTCCCACCTAGAGTGACCCCAAGCTTAAGAGCTCGGGGACACTGTTTTGGCAAATTAAAAGATTATTTCATCATCATCATCAAGTGTAGTGATCGTATGTGCCGCCATCTTTTAAGGCGAAAGCTTTAGATGCCTCATCAAACACGAGAACTGACCGTCGGCGTCCAGCGGCGTCGGGCACTGCACGAGTGATGCAAAATGTCATCATCACGTGATGATGTCACCATATGACGTCATCATGACATCACAGCTAAAATTTGTGACGTCAACATGACGTCACAAATTGGAGGCAGTGCAAAACCACGCTATAGGTGCACCGTGCACAAAGCTTTCGCAGGGCAGCGGGAGAGGATCAACACATCGACTGAGAAGAAAAAGATGGCTTTCGCCTTCGAGTCGTCTTAGGTGAATGCATAAGGGACCCTGTGAGTTTTTTGTTTTTGTTTCTGGGAGCATCTTTTTACGCTACAGTTAACTACGGTCACGCTATAACAACTCACCTAATCTGTTTTGCTGAAGTGCGCCGACGACAACATCAGTTTCTCAGTTTCAGGCGCTGCTCTCTGTCTTCGCTCAAACGGAGAAGCGAGCAAGCTGGCCGTGTTGCACTGTATACAGTTGCAACAAGTTGAAAACACGTATACCCTAACGTCAGGCGCCCGAGCTGTCGGTAGCGCGAGCGAAGGTCTCGACAGCGTCTCTGGATCTCGCTCATCAAGCATGCTTCTCGGACGGCGAGTGCCCATTGACAGGCCGCCGCTCTCGGGCTGAGCTTCTCGACGTGCTCGCTTCGCGAACTGGGCGTGAGCGACAGGCGCTGCGCAGCCGGAGGTCTTCGCCAGCTACATCGGGGTGAAGGCGCGTGCCGCTCGCGTGTTCGGTCCTTTCGTCGCGTAGTCCATGGAGGTCGCAGACGTGAGAACGCCCGCTCCGCGCGCTTTGGTTCAAGTCTCTCATATTCTTCCTCTTCTTTTGTTTGCCAATTCCCTTCACTGTGGCGCTGAGCCGTACTCCCTTGAAGGTTTCAGAAACAGCGCCACCCTTCTTTGCCAAGGTACAGCCACTCCATTCCATACTTTTGACCGTGTGGACACGGTCATCGCATATATAACTGTTTCAATACCAGTGTTATCCGGACGGCTGCTAGGGTTCCTTGCATTCATGCATTCATACATCCTACAGCTTTCTCTAAGCTTTCTTATGATCCTAGCTGGCCAACCATTCTTATGGGTTTTTAGACGTTTCTATAGTCGGGTACAACTCTACAAGGCATTCCCATGATCCAGCTTTATATAGCAATATATACACATTGACCTCGTCCTGTGACTTCATCTGAAAACGAGACCAATCGATATACTTGTGAGAGTAAGGATTTTTGCTAAATGAATTCGCACACTGCACGTCTCTTGTGCAGGTTAGTTATATAGGTGGTCATTGTGTATGTACTGGTACTTGTCCGTGCGTTGCGCACGAAGTGAGGCTCGTATGCAGGAGTCGACTCTGCTTTTTGTATCAGGTAAGCTCATCGTTATATCTGATGGCCATTTCCGGTTCTCCTTATTACTCATCGTCATTGAGGTGTGTGAGACTAGGACAATTGTTGGGGCTGCCTTTAAATGCGCACTGCGTATTCTGACGTCATCGAAAAACAGTTCTCCCGCCGGTGCCGCCGAGGACGGCCCCGGTGTTGCGGAGGTTAGGCGGCGTTTCCACGGAACAGGTTCACGGCGGCGTGGCCCGTCTTCTCGGCCGGGCAACCACACCTATATACGCAACTGCTCGCCGTCATCTTTGCCGCGTATCGACTCGGCGCGATGAAAACGTCGGCCGCCCACACAATCAGGCGGGCGCGGGTCGGCCGCCCGCCGCGGTTGCTGCCGCTGCAGGGTGTTGCCGTATACGTGGCGGCGGGGGAGCCTCCCGTCAGCGTGCATCAAGCGGCAGCGATTTCCGCAAAGACGTCGCTCCGGCCGAGAGAGGAGCACGTGGCCCCGCGAAGCGGATTCGAGGCCCGTCGGGTACCGCCAGAGTCAGCGACCTCGGCGCTTCAGACTTCTGACTGAACCGAGCCTCCATGGAGTGTGTGCGGTTGCGGTGTTGTGGCGCGCGCATCATATTAAAGCGCTCACTATCGAGCAGTGCCGAGGACCGTTCGGATGCATCGCTCGCCACGAAAGGCAACCTCACCCGACAGACAGTTCAGCCAGAGCCGAGATGAAGCCGGATGAAGAAAGAGGCTCAAAAGAAGCGCACAGAAAACGCGTGCCGCTGGAGTCGCCGCGCCAAGAACGTCAGGGCGAATTTGCAAACGTCAGGGTCGGCGCGCCCGCAGTTTCTTTTGCAGGAGAGCGCCTCGTATGCACGAGGTATCTGGCGCATATCGCGCCCTCGCTGGCCAGGGGGTGCAGAGAGAGGAGAGGACGGAGCGATCAATTGAGTCCTCGCGGGCAGGTGGTCTCGGGCTGGGCGCTCTCGGTTCGAGACTGCCAGGCGGGGGTGCTCTTCACAGCCACAGTGGGGTGCGCCGCAAACGCCACGGGATGCCTGGTGTCAGTTTGCATCGGATCGGATTGCTATCCGATCACCGGGAGAAGTGCGTGAAGAATTGCCGGAACGCCATCTCTTGCGCCCGTGACATTGCGAGGAAAAGGAAAACCCAGCGAGAATTCTCGTTAAACGTGCAAAGCTGGTCATGCCGGTTGGTTGCTCTTGCAAACTTTAAGTGCTGGCCATTAGACGTACGGCCGGCACTTGTTCTCTTTAGTATTGAATACCTGTGAATCTTACAAAAAGCTAGAGCGACTCCACATTATGCACGCGCTATAAAACGATGAGACATGGTCACATTATATATGATCACCTTAGAAATAAGATGGGCACAGGTGGAGAAAGTATACTTCTCACACGACTTTTCACTTTGAACAGATTGTTGATAATGCCTACTGATTCATGCCACCGAGTTAATATGCATGTTCAGTCACTTTACCGTGGCGTAGTGCAATGACTTTCTTAATCAAAAAGGCTATAGCACAGTGTCAATTAAACCGTCTTTCTGAGAGTGATTTGACTTTTGTACATCGCCACTGACGTGCAGCGGGAAAGCAGTCCTCATGCTCCAAGCTATTCGCTTTCAGGCAGTCTAGTAATAACAGGCCATATTTAGAAAGTTTCTTTGAATTTCTCAGTATACGTTAACCACATTATGAAGACAAACTATACAACCAACAAGCTAGTTGCAGGTAGTTGCAGATTCGAAACCAATGGCTCGAGTTTTTTTGTGTTCTCTGTAATGCTTTATCTAAGCGAGGAATTCATCGAGCGAAATTTTGCAGAGTGAGGGCAAGTGTGTCACAGTGTGCCATCTAACTGCATAACACGGCATTCACTTTTTCCCTGTTTTCTTTACAGGTAAGCATTCTCCGAGCATCGACAAGTCGCCGAGCTTTTCACGATGACGCCCAAAGTGGTATGTCGCTACACTTGCGAAGATATTCGCTCTTTCGAGCTTCCTCATATTTCTTTTTCGCTCTTTTTCAGTGTTTCAGGTACGGCCGCTGGTTTTAGTCAGCTCGTGTCAACAATAAATAACAAATGTTTGGTACGTCACTCGCGGCGAAAAAAATCATTTTTTTTCCTCAGACATCGCACCTGTTAAGGTATACAAGGCAACCAGAAACTTATCATATATGCATGCACTTTATTATTTAACCGCGACAATTGCCGTGACAATACTACCAAACAATAAAAACAATAAAAAGTAATAGGCTTGTGGATGCATCGCTTGCCGAAGAAAAAATGTACCTAAAGCATGCGATAAGCAAGGAATTTGACACGGAATGCAAGAAAGGAGGTTTTCACGGCGGTGCGACATTAATTATGGTTTGTACGGTATAGCCGATGTTTGCACAGATGTAGCACCGACATCCACGGTGACATCGACAAACAAGGGGCGTGGCGTGTCACCCACTCATCGTGTCCTCGGTATTACGAGTGACCATAGGCGTGTGCAGCACCCCCCCCCCCCCTATTATGTCAATGTATGGCGCTGACATTGCGCTCCCCCCGAGTCGCAGCGCCCCTTCCTCCCTATTATGTCAATGTGTGGGGCTGATCTGCCCCCCCCCCCCTCTTAGGTGAATAGGCGAGGCGGCCGCCCTTCTGCCTCCCCCCCCCCCCCCCCGCGCTCATCCCTATGCGACTGGCTGAAGATAGCGACGTCGTGTGTTTCGAGAACACCTCATGTTTACTAATTCAGGTCATGTCAGGAGCCGTTTAGATATGAGCTGAGAGAAGAGTCCACTAGTTATGCGAGTAAATAGTGTAGAGCCCATAATTGCTTGGCCGTGCAACTCCAGGAATACGCAGAAAAGTACACACTGGCCTTTTAAGGCTTTGGTAATTAACCACATTCTGACGAATAAGCAGTCTAGCCACCATTTCACTGCGGCTACAACCGATTCTCAACTAGTCCGCCGGTGCAGCTGTGCAAGCATCAGCGAGAAATCGCGTTGCACATTACATAGCACAGCATTGTTTCCTATGAAGTAAGGAGCGCAAGAACAGGAGCCGGGCATTCGCTGCAATAAGCTGCCCTGGATGGCTGAAATAAATATAGTCGCTCACACTTCAAACGCAGAGGCAATTACGTTATCGCACTAACACCGAATGGATCAGAGGCTCGGAGCACACGCTTATCACGCATCTGCTCGAAATAAGGAGGAGCAAAACCTTATTGTGTGTACCTAGATAAATGTGCAAAGATTAGAGTAAATTGCGAAGTGTTTAACCTCTAGTTCGCCCTCAATACTTACGGCGTGGGGAAGTAATTATCGCGCATCGCTGTGCACAGCAAAGCCAACCTTCGTGCGCTTTGTTTACGGTTCATGAGCCTCCTTCCCTCGAAAATTGTTGCACGGACGACTCCAGGCAAACAATTGCAACGCCTCCACCATTTGGATACCGTCAGCAATAAATGAGGTAAACAAACGCATAAGTAAACGACACTCTAGCAAACAAATATAGGTAAAAAATAAACACGCAATCGATGCAGGGGAAGCAGTAAGAGAGCGAAGGAGAGGTAAACAATGCATGCAGCACACGTGTGTGTGTACAAACTCGACGATGCGGAAAGTTTGCAAAGTTCAGCGTCCGTACGTAGTGAGATTACTGCGGCTGCGATATATGTATTTGCTTTCTTCGACGCTAGCGTTAAACATGACATAAATACTTCCCTTAGACAAGGCGCATCTGCTTCGTTTTCTTAACTCTTCCCTGAAGCAATTTCTGAAATATCATATACACGCAATAAATACAAAATTGGGAATAAATAGCTGTATAAAATATATGGTTCGTGTACGGCAGTGCGTTTGTTACGCTTCGCTTACTTTTTATTTGCCACAGATAAAAAAACAAAGAAAAAAAAACATCGTGTTTCGTGAATGAGTGGCTCTAATTATGTTCTTATCAGCTTAACAGCGTGTAAGGTCGGGATAAGTGCTTCTTTATGGCTCTTATACGGCAAGCATTTTTTTAAAAATGATGTAAACACGAAGCTCCATGGGAAATCACCTGCACCACGTCTTAAAATTTTCTGAAAACTTTCTGGAGGGCGGCTTTGTTACTGCAAGGAGGATTGAAGGCATCGCTGGTCTCGCTCAAAGGGCATGATGTAATTAATGAATGAATTACAAACCCGGTACAATGAAAAACGACGCAAGGTGACAAGTTTTCTTTTCTTTTTTAATTAAAAGATCGCACGAACTAATATCTCATGCATTGCTTGCATGCGCAACTATAAGTTCTACAACGTTGGCATGAAGTGAGCTATTACGTGTCCACAGAGAAGGGTTCCTGCAGGAATCCAGCGCTAGGCATTGCGACTTTTTTTTTGTGCACCACTTTGTTCGTCGGAGTAAGCGCGAAACAAATGTATTTCCCATTTTGTTCTTATATGCGGTCAAATGTAACGGGTTATTACCAAATATTGAACATAATGCAGTAATTGTAATTCTCATTGAAAAGATGTGTATTTAAAACCTCCTTTTAACACAGTAAAAATTGTGTCAATGGATATATTAAAGAGAATTTGTCTTCTTTCTTTAACACGCTATCAGGTATTGACTAGGAGCACAGGGTGAAGCACCTAATAATAAGTGATTTTATTTTCGTGCCTGGAAAGGCTGATTTACAAACAAAAGAAGGAAGAACGACATAAAAAAAAACTTACGGCAGCTCCACTACTGTGAAACCTGAGGAAGTGCGTGGCACGGGCACAGAGCAATTTGCGTTCGTAGAGTTCCCACTGCTCCCTTTACCAAAGCGTGAATGACGCCAATATTTGAGGTATAAGCATGTAGGTTTCGATCCCGGCACTAGTAAAACCTTGTTAGTGAGATTCGCAAACTCGGTGTGCGACATTTGCGCTACTTTTTGCTGCGCCTTATCGACTTCCTGCTTGTTACGGCAGTTGAGATACGCGTCGTATGCAGCGAGTTCCGTCAGATTGTTTCTCCATCAGATGTAGCGACGCAGCGCCGGCGGAGCGTAGGGGGAGGGCATTCGCTCGCTCGGCGAGGCGGTGGCGCCCTCTCTCGCGCGGCCCAGGAGTCAGCCGCAGGCTTCCAAAACGTTTTTAACGATTGTTAGTTAATTATTGCGATTGCTTCTTGATTATTTCTGTTAATTCTATTATTTTAGACCTTGTTCGTTCCTTTTAACCCGGTTTTGAGCATTGCTAGATTTGTTAGGGCCTGTATTGAGCGCTTTACTGCTAACGTGATCACGCCAATGAGGTTCATGGATGGACGACAAGCGGGGCCCCTAAAGTGCCCCGCACTTAAAAGAAATAAGAAAAGGAATTTTAGAACAGCACAGTATGTGCTGCGCCAGGAATGCGCCAACGCTGCGGAAAGCGTAATCTCGCGCATAGTGAAGGCCATTCTATGCGACACTGAAAAATGGCTCATTGTATACGGGCATAAATCACTGCTTACCACTGGTAGTTTCAATAAAGGGGAGAAAGTTTTACCCGTGGTATTGCGCTGTGTGCAATATATGACCACCAAGTAAGAACAAGAAGGAAGGATGTGCGGGAGCTGTGTACCCGTCTCAAGAGCTGCAGGCCCAAGCGACGTGTTCTCAAGAGCCAGCTGAGCTACTCAGCTGTTAATAAACCACGCCAGTACCTTTACATATGCGTGAGAATATACAGAACTATATTTAGCACATAAGCCTGTTTGTATATCGTTGTTCAGCTATAGAGATTTGCGCCTTCTATTTTGTGTAAAACAAGGCGTTCAGGAACAGCACTTGTTTATAAAAACTTTCAGGCTCCCTTATGCACTCACCTAAGACGATTTGAAGGCGAAAGCCATCTTCTTCGTCTTCTCAGTCGATGTATTTATCCTTCCTCTCCACCCTCCGAAATCTTTCTGCCCCTAACGTGGTTTTCCACTGCCTCCAGGATCGGCGGCGCCTCAGCTGGTCCTTCACTGCGTCCGTGATCGGCCCACCTTTGACCATGCTACGATGTCGTGTGATGACGTCATCATGTGACGTTACGTCACGTGACGTCACGATGACGTCATAATGGCGTCACAATTTTTTTTTCGACTTGTGACGTTATCTCGTTATGACAGCCGACCAAACGCCTTCTTCTTCTTGCTTGAATGGCACCCCTTGCCTCTCCGAGTAGCACTCATCTTTTTCGCTACACGTGCTTTAATTTCAAACTCCGTGATCGGCGAATTGACCGGCCCCGTTGACGCAACCGATGCGCTCTTCTTCCAGTCGTGTATAGTACATACGCGGTCGGGGCGGCTGTGGTATGTGTTGTTGTTCCTGGACGACGGCCGCAAATCTCGTTTTCGCTTTGCGAGGCGCGGTCGGACGCTGCGGTTCCGGGCGGTGCTGCCGGTAATTGGCGCGGCGGCGGCGCCCACCTGAGATTCAATGACCGCCGGCGCCCTTGAACGCCCGCGCTAATCGGCGCGGACTTGACCACTCACCCCCCACCCTCCCCTTATACCAGTGCCGCCATCGCGAACTCCGAAACCGGGCTTCCCTTAGAGTGAGCGAATGCTGTGATCGCTATGCACTTCCCATAGTCACCGCGGCGTCATAGCATGCATGGACACGCCAAGTTGTATCCGTATGTATCGTCTGTAGGTATAGGCGTGCGCAGAGTTCTTCCTCTTGAGGGGTCGAGTCTGACTGAGTAAAGGTATGGGAGAGAATTGGCGCCCCCCTTCAGATAACGGGGGGACAGCTCCCCCCCCCCCCCCACCCGTACTCACGCCTATGTCTGTAGGCTTCAGTACCAAAGTGATAATAAAGATAGAGAGAGGAGGCTAGCACTATAATAATAATTGCTGGAGTTTTACGTGTGAAAACCACGATTTGATTATGAGGCACGCTGTAGTGGAAGACTCCGGAAATTTCGACCACCCGGGTTCTTTGACGTGCACCTAAGTCTAAGTACACGGACCTCTAGCATTTTAGATTCCATCGAACCAACGACCTTCGGGTCAGCAGCCGACCACAGTAATCACAGAACCACCGCGACGGTTGAGGTTAGCGTTGTAACAAAATAGCCTTTAAAGTAACTAGAAAAATCATTATTGTTGTAAAAATAGGCTTCATGAGACGACAATTAAAAGACGCGAGAACGAAATGCAGTTACTGATGCCACCTCACAGATTCTCACGGAGTCTTCTTGGGCTTCCTCTGCATGCCTCAATTGTAGACTTCCGCATTGTCGCACCCTAATATAGAGTGAAGCCCAGGAATCCACTATGTTGTGCTTGGGTCTTAATAGTGAATTACTTTATTGTTAAACACGGACCACTTTGTATCATAACAGAGCCACTGGCGGGACTTGAAAAATTGCCCAATATTTCTCGCACCACCTTCTCTAGAATACGATAAATTATTTATCGTAGTAATTGATCGCAATTCTGACCAGAGACAATATGTTTCGGTCACGTGTAATGGCCCAGGATGCACACCGTCATCCCACTGGTTAGAAGATCCCAACCTGGAGAACGCGTGGGCTAACGGACTAGCAATGAAGTTGTTACCAACCAAGTAATTCATTGTAATTCATAACGTCACACAGAGTTCAAATAGAGAGGGAATCGAAGCGTGAAATTATTGAAATGGTAGTTTCCGAGGATTACTTCGTCAATGTAAACTGGTAAATGCTTCCGTTTATTATCCTCCTCCTAGCGCTTGAACAAAACCATTCGTTCCTGTTGTATTGGCTATACTGTGTCACAGAATGGCTGTCCACTGCGCACGCGTGAAGTTTCTTTGCTCTGTTACCTTCTCCCTTTCCCCTCACCACGATCTTATATTAACGCCCTACTGCAGATAATAAATGTCATTCTTTGCCTTCGCAAACCGTGTGAACGTGCGTTCCTTTCGTGCCGTGGCCAGTAGGCCGCGGCGACTCAACAGTTCCCTTTCAACAACGTCGCTTTTTTAAGGTCACAAGCAGGTTAAAGGGGTCATGAACCACTTTTCCAAGTAATGATCTAATGGCCTCAGTATCGGAGCGTACTGCCTCCCGAATCGATTGCCGCAAAAATTTCTCGAATCCGTCAAGAATCAGCGGAGTTACGGGGGTTTGGCGCACGCTCCCAGCGCTTTCTCTCTTTTCTCGTGCCGGCGAGCGCACTGGAAGCTAGACAGGGAGGGATGGCATGGGGGAAAGAAGTTACGCCAGCGCGCGTCATGAAACGCGATCGCTCACCCGCTGTGATTCGCTTGCGCGAGTGCGGCTACCGTGTACTGAGGAGTGCGGCGCCGGCAAGTGGTGGCACCCCGCGGCAAGAAGCGCATCTGATCCGAACGCCGCTATCGATTTACGTCGGCTATCGGCCAATAAGCATGCTATGTCTCTTGCTACGTACAGCGGACAGACGCCCCGCCCACCGACGAGAGTGAGAACCGGCTTCTGTTTGAAAAGAGGGTGCCTGGGGAAACGGCAACTTCGCGCTCCGCCTGTGGCCATTACGCGGCGCGCACGACTGTAATATTTGGCAAAGCAGTTCATAGCCGTGTCAGCTTTCCGCAGGATGTGTTTTTTCAATCAGCCCAAGGGGTGCTTCATGACCCCTTTAATATAGCCTCTTCATCGCGTAAAGTGAAGGCATGACATTAAGGAGTTTCAGAAACCCAAAGTTGGCAGAGGCAAGCGCCGGGAGTACGAAATGAAAAAGCGCAGGGAAAGTACAAAAGAACGCAAAGGGCGCACAAGAGAGCTTGAGTCCTACGGTAGACGCAAAGCTTCATGGCCGTGCCGTTTCTAAAACTTCCCATTGTGTTTGAAGGGATGCTTTTGTTAGATGGCAGCAGTCATGAAGTGGTTCACGCGGTGGTATAAAGAGCGCGCCGCAATCATTGTACTGGTTTTCTTTTGTCTTCATTCATGCCTTCAAACAGCACATGTGCTTAAGTAAGCAGGCTTATACTAAAGTAATTTTACAAAATCACTTCTGCATTCACTTCTGCAGGGCCGACATTGTTGATGATAGCGATTTTAGTTTTGCATGCACATATTTCGTGTCCATCCTGACGCACCAAATTTCAGGTTTCGGTGGCTAAGTGAGAATGGTCTACCACCTTGATGATCAGTCTGCGAGTTGAGGTCACATAGCTACGACGTGCCTTTCTTGTAGTAATAGCTTGGAAATCGGAGTCATTTGGTTCTCGAACGCACTAGTAACAAGTCACGGAAGTCAGTGGGGAGCTAAAGAGGTAAAGGCAGCGCGTTTAAACCAAGGTCGTGCACGACTGGCTGCCCTATACTTGGGAGGGCGGAAGGGACAAAACAGAGAAGGAAGAGTGAAGACAAAAAATTAATTAATAGGCAGTCCGTGCAAATATACTCTCAGACGTGCGTCTACCACAGCTAGGTGCTGAGGTATACGTTGGAAAAACGGTTACCAATTTCACATATCTTTGCAGACCTTATGTGTTCTTGCTGTGCGACGCCCGGTCTCTTGCCAATACAAAACCTGAACCTCAGAAACTGGCCGCTACAGAGGCTAACCGTGGCGTAAATATGTACTTTCGAATGAAGCGGTACTCTTGATGTCCTCGAGCTTCTTTCCATATTTTTATCTGTTAACCCCCTCTCCTGCTACAGGGTAGCAAACCGGATGCTCAACTGGTTGATGCGCGTCCGATTTGTTACCCTGCAGAATTCCCTGTCTTTCCTTTTCGGCGTCTCCCTCGTACGCTCTTCTGGTTGGCATTTCTGCGTTGTTCCTTTTTTTCTTTTTTTTTTTGTAATCGATTCTTCTTATAACCGCACTTACTGATGGAGATAAGGCATTTGTTGAGGTTTTCTTGCCGCGAAAAATACCTCCAAGTGTAACGTGAATGTCCACGTGCAGTGTAGCCGATCGGGCTCTGTGAACCTCTCTGCCTTTGCTTAAAACTTTGTCTCTCTCTCTGTCTCTTTGTATGAGATATCATGAACCTTATTAAAACACGCACACACTAATAGAATAGGGATTTATTGCTTTTCGTTTTATACAGAACTCATTCACACTATTGATTACCACGGACGAAGAAGCGTTGCTCCGTTTTGATTACCTTTTAGTCTGTGCTGGCGAAAGTGCTCAAAGCCAGTGCTTCCAGTAAGAAGATGACGAAAACTGCGAAGCAACAAAGAGCGTGCCTGTAAGAGTTATCTTTGAAACGAGGACGAACAGCTTCGACATATATAAAGTGGTAGCAGTACGCGTTCGCTTGATATCGTGCTCGATTGTGGAGTCAGCTTGCACACGGGAGTTCTCTGCGGCGTAGAATTCATCGAGGGAGCAGAACGGTCAACAAGTCGGGGTGCGGCAGCGCTAAACCTATGTGCAAACGCAAGCGCGAGCGTTACCGCGTCCCCGAGAAGGTGGCTCGTCTAAGCGCGCGCAGTCCACCGTCGCAGGTGCGGGCTCCCGCATTAGGCATTCCACGTGTGCCCACCGATCGCGAGAGCCGCTCCTTTGCGATGCACACACGTGCGACACGCCGAAAGGGTTGTCGCACATGAGCGAGTCGCGCATGCGAGTGGTTCGCTGTTTACGAGGTCCCCACCGGAGGCCATTACGGGAGCGCTGTCGTAGCGCGGCCGATGACACGGATGTGCGCGTCGGGAGCTGCCGGGCAGCCTCGCGTCTTTACGACGCTGTCCACTGACGTTCACGAGATGCATCCGGTTCGGGGCCTTTTGTGCCGTACTTACACGAACACTGTCGCCTGCGCGCCCGTGTGGTGTGTAAATATATACGCGCACACGTCACGCTCTCCGAGTGGCAGCCGCGCACGGCGATGATCGACGGCGCATGCGACGACGCGGGCGAGTCGCACCGCGCGGTGGATCGCGATGCGACCTGCAACTCGCGCAGGCCCGGTGGGCAGCAAGGGCAGCGAGCCTCAGGCATCACGAGCCTCACATGCGCGTTTGTTAGCATGAAACTTTTGTACATTTTCGCTTGTTTTATGCACAGGCCATGAATGTTGTTGTTGTTGCTGTTTTGCGGATGAGGATACGTACAGGAAGGTCCAATATTAACGGTAACAATATGATGTGCACTGTCGCTTTTCTGGCACTGTAAGTGCAAATGGCAGCAGAAGATATGAGTCCGTGTATACGAAATCTGCCAGCACCATCAACTATATGATGCGAAGCTGGGTAATTAAACATTGCCTGATGAGGAAATTTGCGCGTTATCTACACGTATGTGTTCCCAATAACATGCAATTGCCTATACGTATGTGTTGCCTATAACATGAAAATGGTGAAGCGAATGATCACGTGTAAACTATGGAACATCACTGTGCACAGCGGAAACACCTTCAGAACAGCAGGGCATCCTACTGTCTCTCCTAACCGATGAATTTATATTACACGTAGTGGCGATTAAAACTTCCTTGCTGAATTCGACAAAGGTGCAACCATGGGCAATGTTAAGAGATGCGACAAGCTGCAATTTCTTTAAATTTAGATTATGTGAGTTTCAGAATTGTTTCGAAAAACTCGTTTTGCGCTGTCGGACACGGTGTGTCCGGTGGTGTTCTCTGCTAAGTTGGTATTCGCCATAAGAGCGTCGGCCGCAAGATTTCCCTCAAAAGACAGCCAGGCAAGATTTCGCTCAAAAGACTGCCTGGCGAGGAACCCCAAGTATTGCACGTCCGGCCGACCGACTTTAATTTTGAGAGCATAAGAATCGTAGTGAGCCCTTCGCCAACACATTCTCGCATGCATAAGTTTCACACACGCCTACTCGCACGGTTATCTCTGCCTAGGTGACATACCCGCATATATGCCTGCCAGGGCTGACCCAGGTGTTAGTCCACGATGAATTACATTCGCAGCCATGTCAGGAAAAGTTTTTTGAAGTTTTCCCCTCAACTATGCGCGACTTCCGCAAGATTTCATTGGTGCGTACGTGAGTGCCTGTCGTACGAGAACCTGCGCTGAGCAACTGTGCCTAAAGCGAGCGCGGTGCGCATTGCCATGTCCAACCCTTTACGGGAGAAGACACGACGCGATCCACAGCAGCCAGCGAACTCGCGACCGCTGGCGTGCAATTGCGGCTATGACGCTCCCATTCGCGGATCCACAGTGCTATAAGGCACACCGCTGTGTACAGTCCAGGCCTACCACGCACCGGCACCCTCGCCAACAGGCCAAAGGAGCATTTCACCGGCGAGTGCTATGCACACGTAATGCTTCGCGCTTGAACAGAGCCAGCGGAAGCCGCAAGGAGCTGTTGGGGTCGTTTTTCGGATGAGGCTGCGCGAAGGGCGCCAGTTATGCAAATCGCTTTGTGCCGAGCAAGCGGCTCGCACGGAACAGCGAGGTCGCGCACTTTTCACGAGTCGGCATGGAAAGGGGTGGAGAGGAGACCGAATAGTGACGCCTCGTATGCTCGTGCCCTCGTATAAGACTCCGTTGTTATACTCGCACCCGGGCAGGAGACAGACTCGAAACTTGCCTCGCGCACCGAAGGAGACTCGCGAAGTGAGGGGAAATGCCTCTCGGGACAGCAAGCCGTACTCGATGGGGAACTTACACGGCTAGAACAGAAAAGGGGAGCGGATGCTGGATGGACGCCGAAGGAAAGCTTTTTCTGCGCCCGTCTCGACGCAAGCAGCTTCCCGAACTCCTTACTGCGCCCGATGCGAGACGCTGTTCGCGCGACACACGCGAACGCACGCCCGAGTTCGCGGAGAACCTGTCCCCTCCCGCTCTATCGAGATTCCCAGGGTGCACGGAAGGGGGACCGCTTTCTCGTTTAATTAGATTTTCGAGTTAACCGCAGTCACCTTCGGGCGGGCTTGTGCAGCGGGCGAACGGGGGCCACCACACCGCGTGCCCCCTCGGAGGACCCGGTTGTCTTGCGGCGTCCGCATCGGCGACTAATTAATTTTTGCGCCTTTCCCGCTTCGAGCAGCGGCGCGTATACGCGCGCCAGGCCACGAAGGAGCGCGCGTGGTTTACTTCGGAGGCAGTCGAAGGAGTCGTCCCCTTCCCCCGCCGCAGACGCACCTTCGGGAGTGTGTTGCACGTTCGCCGCAGCTTCGGAACCCACAAGTGCAGGTATACACTGCCTCGATGCTCTTTATGCTGAACCGATCCGAGCGCACTTGGTCGTGCGGCAGCGAGAGAAGCCTTGCATGAGAGGGGCGACGAGTCGCCGTTGTGCTAATAAGTTTGATCGGCCCCTCTTTGTTCTTCGGTGCGACGTCGTTTTTCCCCGAGCACGTCGTTCGTAGCGCACCGCGGGAGGACGGGGACGTGAGTGCTCCCTTCTTCTTCCCGTTGGTGCGGCCGACTCCGGGAGACGCGCTTGACTGCGTTCCCCCGCCGGCTGCTCGATCAGCGGCAGTTGTTTTCCTTGTCTGGATGTTTTCTTCTCCGCAGCTTGTTGACGCTGACTGCGCGTCAGGTCCTCCCCCTCTGCCTCCTGCATGGCGCAGATCCTGCGATGCTGATCGCGACGTGGCTCATCTCGCTACGACACGTGTGCGCAGTCGTCTCTGTTTATCGCTGTATGGCGTTTTGTCCCTCCATTTTATTCCTTTTTGGGTTCTTTTTCGTGCGTTGCGATTCTTGCGTGACAGCTACACGTCTGCTGTCGCAACCAGCCAGTGCGACTGCTCTTTCGGGATCCACGGGCGTATGAACGTGTAACTTTGCGCATACACTGCTGTACGCCAGTGACATTTGTTGCTTCTGGTTGAACTCTCTCCCAAGTTCTCGAAAATGAATGTTCAGAGGTTCAGAAATGAAGAATAATGGTAAACTAAACAAGTCATCTGGAAGGAGTAGTTCGCCAACATTTTAATGTACTCAAACGTGAGAAAGGAAGACTAGGCCTCAAGAAACAAGCGCTCACCTAAATTCAGTTTGGTCTATTTCAGTTGTTTTGAAGGCATCGTGTAGGTGGTAAAACAGTCGCTGTAGTTCCAGGACTTCCCACAGTTCGACCTACTTTGAAGCTGAAGTGCGTGTGCGCGTGTGTGTGCGTGCGTGCGTGCGTGTGTGTGCGTGCGTGCGTGCGCGCGCGTGTGTGTGTGTGTGCGCGCGAATAAATGAAACCTCAATAGTGGGGCTCTCGCGCCCGTAAGTGACAGCACCCGGCCTGCTGTCGCTGTATCTCACGAGTCTACTCCATTCTTCTCGAACGGTGTCAATTTGCCCATGAACTTACACACCGTATTGATTCAGAAACCATCCGCATAAAAAGAAAACAAGAAAGAAATAATTTATTTATAGAGCAGTTTCCAGGTGGCTTCACCGATTTAACATTAGCACTTGATTGCAAAGGCAAGAAATACCTATTCGAGTTGGTTAGTCAAGTTCGTTTATTAATGTGCAGACGCCATTCTACGGCAAGCGTAACTAATCTAGTGGTGTACGTTGCTTTCCAAAAACAGCATACATATTTCTGCCCTTCTATTGATATAATATATATGTGATGTGCTGAATGAAAGCTGAGGTTTAAAAAAGGTACGAATGAAGTGGACAAACGTTTACAGCATATACAATCCATTTTTTTCGTGTTTCTTTGTCGTTCGGCTTTATTGCATAAATTGCTGCGAAAACTTACGAGTATTTCCAGCAACTACAGCATGTCCGTTAGGGTTCTTCACCGTGCTTTTGTACAAAAGGAATCGGAGTGTCGCACCGGTGTGCTCAATATTTAGTATATCAACATATATTACGCTGCACAATCCAGAGCGCTACAGATTTCCTACGGATTATGTTAGTTATGTTGTTACGCCACCTGGTGGGTTCAGTGTCAGCACTGCCTCTTCCTGTTCCGCATAGGTTAACAAACCATATATGTAATCGACACAGACTTTGTGAATGCGTACTGTCTGCAGTGCCATTAGAGATGAAACTACATAGCTATTAGTAAGTTATTAGTAAGTTAGTACACTCGGACAGCGAGCGCGTGTCTGACCGTGCGCATTACGAATGCAAGGCGAAGTTGAGGTTTGTCTCTTGTTTTCTGTTTTCATATCATAGCAATATCTTCAAACGCACTTGTAAATCAGCAGTCTCTTAAGCTGCCTTAAATTTCCTCTCTTTCATTTTTCAGAAAAAAAAAAAGAAACGGAAAAGCCCACGCGCCTGATGTAATTAGCGAATACAATCCCTCGGCCCGGTCCACGACTGATGTCTCGAGATAACAGCCCTGTTTGCTTAACGCTGTTTGTAGGGCTTTCTTTTTCTCCCAGCATACGCGACTCGCTTTATACCGCAGCTTAAACTTTATTTGAATGTCAGTCTCAGTAATCCTGCTTATTAAAAAATGACCCCAGTCTCTTTCAGGTTTTACTTCGTAATCTGTGCAGGAGTAGCAGACCCTGCGCAGTAAGCTTGTTAGTGTGTGTGTCTTTAAGCAAATAATATCGATAAAGAAAGATAACTTTCATTTGGCGACGTAATTTTTTTTTCCGACCGCGGCTGCACAAAAACCGCTTAACTGTATTTAAGGCAAACGCACCTACGACATTATTTCAATAGCGCTGTGGATGGTTCAAAGTTGAAAAGGTAGGGTTTGTAATGTGAAGCATGTTTCGCATGTTTCTAATTATTAATTATTGGTAATGCGCATCCCGCTCCTGCTACTGAAAGGCATTCTGATTTATCTCAGTTTGTATCGTCAGATAGTTCATCTTTCCTCACCTTCGCCGATCTGATGTTTTCCTCACTAGTCACTGTTTGCGTATTCTGTAGGCCGAGTTCGTTCAACCATTGTTAACTCTTCCCCACTTTCTTGACTATGTAGGCGTTCGTGGTTCTCATTGCGCGACCATCGAAGTATGAACGTTTGAACGCTGGCCGCGACGTTCGTGATTGAGCCGCTCCTCGTATGTGTTCGTTCAATACCCTGTCTTTCGTTACATTTTAACACATTCATAGTGTCTCAGCAATCTCAAGACACTTTATAACCTTTTGAGAATGCTAACCTTCTTCACTGGCGTTTACTTAAAAGATATTCGTCGTACGAATATATCTTGTATTTCCTGATCTTGTAAACTGGTCATATTTAGCGTCTTTCTCGCTAAAATAATCACACCGCTATAAGCAATGCTGGTTAACTCTGGCTTGTCCGAACGAAGTGTAGAAGAATGAGGGGAGACGTGAGAATAACAACTCTGCGGGAAGAGGCAGCAGCTGGGGCTTCGTGAAACCGTCACTCTTAAAATGCTTGCAAACCTCTTTTCAGTTACACAAGTCCTTACTTATTGGTTATGTATTTTAGCCACAGCAAAATATATGTACAATGCACGAATATATACGAATGAACTTCGGGAACTGCTGCTCAATCCAACAAGTTTTAATAAATATTCTGTATACATTGGCTAGTTCAAGTGATTTCGCCCATCGACAGACTCGCTTAGTTCAGCGTTTTTTGAAGCTGGTGAGTTGCACTATCATAGGGTTGTATTGTAGGTTTTTAGCCGTTGTTGTTTGTTTGTTTTTTAAGGGAGCAGCTGGTGCACAAAGGTACCACTGGATATTCTTCTTTTCTTTTACAAAAATTCACCAGATCTAGAGCAAATGTCACAATCAAAAGGAGACTGAACACAGAACTTACTTGCAGAGTATCGTTATTTCTGCCAGCCATGGTGGTCTAGTGGGTATGGTGCTCGACTGCTGACCCGAAGGTGGCGGGATCGAATCCCGGCCGCGGCGGCCGCATTTCGAAGGATGTGAAATACTAGAAGGCCCGTGTGCTTCGATTTAGGTGTTAAACAACACCAGTTGGCCGAAATTTCCGGAGTCCTCCACTACGACGACCCGCATGATCATATAGTGGTTTTGAGACGTAAGACCGTAATAGTTATTGTTATATTGTTTCTGTTGTTCACCGAATGAATGGACCTCGGTATAGCCACACCTTCGAGCCATGCAGCGGCCATGAGACCCGCCGCTCGAGTCGCGACGTGCAGCCTGCAGTTCTTCAGCGTCGTTTCGAGCCCGACAAGCTGCAGCGTGCAGCAAATAATCCTCGCGGGGCGGCGTCGGGGCTGAGCCGCCGGACATTCTCTTCCTTAAGAATGCGCTCCCTTGTAAGCCGAGCTGCTCAAGATTTTCTCGCTATTCGGGAGGCTCGCCGTGGCGCGACCGCTCTAATTAAATCCGCCGTGGCCCCGCACGCACCGCGGACGCCGTGCGGCTTCCCATGCGGCCAGGGTGGGAACGCCGCTTCGGTTCCAATTACGAAATTTGAATAACGATCTCGCCTAATTTGCATGGGCCCGACTGGACACTGCGCTTCTGCCGTCACCGATGCTCGCTGGCAGCGTCCACGCCGACCCCCTCCTTCCCTCGCGCACTCACTGCACCTCCGCTCACAGTGCCTGTTCGCTACGTAACTCCACGGTCCATAGCATATAGTTGCGATCTCAGCGCCTTCCTTACAGCCTCGGCGCATAAGGCGATGCTATTGCTGTTCAGTACGCGCAACTCAAATGTCGCTTCGCTTGATGGGAGGCGGGCTTGCCCCCAGCCAGTGCCACTCTGGTTGCTGCGGTTTAAAAAAAGAAACAAAGGAAGTAAGCAGGTATATAATAAAAACATAAACAGGCGAAACTAATGTTAAAAACAAGGCACCTGAGATCTGTGTGTTTATACGCCGCTGTAAAGAAATCGCTTCACGCGATGGAAGCATACGCGACTGCTGGATATTGTGAGTTCCTCCGTTACTTAAAGGTAAAAAAAAACATAACATAACATAACGGAACAATGGACAGCGTTGCACGTTCTTCGAAACAATCCACCACAGTTGCCATGGCGCCCTGCTACGGCATCTTTCAAAGCGCGTCAATCAATCAATCAACCAATCAATCAACCAGTAATTTATTTATTTATTTATTTATTTATTTATTTATTTATTTATTTATTTTGGAGGAGTACGTATGTATTGTTTTCCTGAACTCATGCCGCTTGGTTTTCCTAATCGCCATTGTGGACATACTACGTACCTCGCTATCATAGAAGAGTCGTCCAAGGCTTCGGAAATGAACGGATGCTCGTAGTCCGCACTTATACTTTGTCCACGTGTTATGTCTGTGGAGTGCAACGTTCTTCACGACGCGTTCTCCTTTTGACCTGACATGTTCTATTGATCACGTGTACTGGTTACCAACGTTCACACCACAACCGCGAAAAATGCGAGCATCTTCCTTTGTTAGTTTCTTCAAGGCCAACGGCCTGATTCTCGCGACCGAAGTAGTTTAGCAGTAACGTCACGGTTAACATGATGCTTCCCATCACCGCCTTCATCATCGTGTTTCCCATAGCCTTCCAGTTATGGAAAAGTATGCAGTCACTGCACACTGCCAGCTCTAACATATGAGGCTGAAACATGGAGGGTAAGAAAGCAACTAGAGAAAAAATTGAGGACCACGAAGCGTGCAATGGAACGAGAAATGGTAGGAGTAACATTAACAGATCGGAGGACGGCAGAATGGGTCAGGGAACGAACAAGGGTAGCAGATATCCGAGTTAGAAATGGACCTGGGCTGGCCATGTAATGCGTATAGGACAGGCAACCGGTGGGCAGTAAGGGCAACAGAATGTTTACCAAGGAATGGGAAACAAAGTAGAGGAAGGCAAAGGGTTAGATCCATCGAGTGGCGAAATTAAGAAGTTCGCCGGGATAAAATGGAATCAGCTCGCACAGGATAGGCTATAAACTGAAGATTATTGGGAGAGACTTTCGTCCCGCAGTGGTCCTGCAGTGGGTGAGAATGATAGTGGCGATACTACACCCCTTGTACAATATGCATCTTCACCTCTTGGCTTCATGGTGATTTTCTTGACGTGGTTTCCCACTCTATATGGCACATGTGGCGCACAGCATTAGTCAAGCTCATGTCATTACTTCACGTTATCAATCACATAGTAGTTTCACGTCATCATTCACGTGATAACCCTTCTTGCGTGCTTCCTTGCACTTCGCGCACATCACGCACACTCCGCAGAATAAAATGGTTGCAATCAAGAGCGCAATTGTTCCGAGACCTAAAGAGGGGCCTCTATGCAACGCTCGAAAGGTGCGAATCCCTCTTGACGAGCTGATCTGTCTTCAGAGAGACAATGAGCAAATACGCACGAGCTTCAGTGCAACGTTCGGCCATGGCTACCATGTAGAGCTATAGTGCGTTCAATAAGCTTCCGGTGGGCTATTTAACAAACAGTTATGTCCATGCCCCTATTGGAACACATCGGGGAGGCTTCTGCTGTGAACGCCTCCAATTACCGCACATGTATGAATGCTACCCGTATATAAACGCCACACTCTTTTTTCTCTCTCTCTCTAACCCCCCCTCCACCCACCACTTCTTTCTTTTCTTCGGCGCTTCTTTTCTCAACCTTGGCAGGAAACGCAAGAAGAACAAGATAAAACTTGAGCTGCACTTCCCGGTTTAATTACGCTAGCTCTCCTTGATGAAGCAAGTAGAACGATTTTCTCTTGACGCGATTCTTTCGCGCCTCTTCGCCCTGGGAGCTCTTAGCATCTCTTTTGTTTTTTTTTTGTTTTTTTACTTCGTCGTCGTTGCCTTTCTTTTTGTCTTTCCGCGCACGAGCTTCGGTCAGGCGCGGCTCGATGGGCGCTGTGCGTTGTTTCTGTTGTGCTTGTTTACGCGCAGCCCCGTTTGCCGCTCGCGATTGTTGTCGCTGGCGTTCGTCGAACCGAGGAAGGAGGGCCCGGCGTGTTGGGAGATCGTGGGGGAGGGTGTGAAAGAAACAAGAGCGCAAGACGTTGAACCAACGAAAGCGTAATTGCCTTCTTAGTCTTCTCTTAGCTTCTTTCTCCTTTCCGCCACCGCCTTTGTGGTAATGGCTCGTTGTATCCCTGCTTTTTTCTTTTTTTTTTGTTTGCACGCTTCCCTCACACAAACACCTCGCCTCTCGTTCACTGCATCTGAAATGCACTGAGAATTTGTTGTGCTTCTCGGAGCTGTTGTTGCTTTTGGAAGAGTGAGGCGTTTGCCGTTGTATGCTCGAGCGTTTTTTGTTTTTGTTTGTCCCCTTGATGCGGCAAATCTGCGATGGGAGGGTGATGACAGGTAGGAAGGGGGGAGGTATGGGGCATTATTAACACGACGCGAAAACTGCGTGAGTGAAGTCGGGAGAGCGCTTATTTATTGGCTGTTAATCTGCTGTCAACAGAACCGACCCGCAATATGCTGGGAGTTCGAGCCTGTCACGATGCTTGCGCTCGTGATATGGACTCAACTTGACGGCATTTTCTCCTCTCGCTATCCATTCTATATAAATATATTTGTAATTGTTCGTATCTGCTTACTGGTTCACGTCTGAACGATTCTGCAAGGTGGAAAGTCAGTTTTTGCTGAGTCAGTTCAGGTGTTATTCTTCGCAGCGAAAGAAGGCCGGCTTTATCCTGACTTTAAAGCTTACCCCTGTACCTCTTCGAGTTTAGTTTTTTTTTCCCCTCTCTTTTAAGAAAGTGTGCGATGTAGCCTAATGCGCTGGCGCAGCCCAACGGTAGTTCCTGATTACCGAATCGTATAACTGGGACCGTCTATGAAACTCGTGCAGTCGTGAATGCGGTTAGCGTGAGGCCGCCGAAGTGGCTTAGTGGATTCTTCGCTGCTGAAATGGAGGTTGCGGATTCAAATGCCGTCGGAGGCGGTGTATTTTCGAAGGCGGCGGAATGCGAAAATTATCCCGTTTCCTGCTTCTGTACGCGTTCGAAAGCGCCAGGTGGTCAAAATTAATTGGTACCTATCCACTATGGCATCATTTATAGCCCACTATGAAGTTTTGGCACGTAAAATGTGATGACATAATTTAAGTGTGCGTTAATATTAAGGTGATATCAAGAGAAAGAAGAAGAGTATAGTGCTGGCAATGTAGTGTGCACGCAGTACTATAAGCGGTTATCCGACTGACCCACACATGAACCTCGGGAAGTGATGCCTATTTGTCCGTATTCAGCGCCGATGTTTCTTGTACACAGTGATTAAAAAAGATATATCATATACATTAGGCGATTGCCCAGTCTATAGCACACAGTTGACCGGTCTTTCCTTTTCCCACTGTCGAGCGGACTACAGACAAGTTATTAAATGCGAAGCATTTCTTAGCGAACCTCAGGCACTTTGGGCGTTTCTAGCTACGTATCTATCTATCTATCTAGCCGCCTACGTCTGGGCGCTCTCCTGGTCGTCTCCATAACTTGTAATATACCAAAATTGGCAGATCAGGGGATCAGTGTATGACGAACACGATTCACTGGTCATGACATGAATAACGCAAAATACATGTCGCGTACGTCATGAAACCCTTTCTCTCAGTCACGTGTGGCACATACCCGCATACTAGAGTTCATGTTATGCGGGCATGTGCCGCAGGTGATACGAAGTCTCAACCAACACAGTAACCGCGAATACACACGTTGACACACAAGGAAAGTGATCATAATAATAATTGTTGGGGCAGAAGTGTAGAAGTGTGGGTTTTATGTCCAAAACCACGATATGATTTTGAGAGACGCCGTGGCGAAGGGCTCCCGGAATTTTCACCATCTGGTATTCTTTAACGTGCACCGAAATCGCTCAGTACACGGGCATCTAGCATTCTGCCTCCATCGAAATACGACCGCCTTGGCCGGGATCGACCCCACGACCTTCGGGTCAGCAGCCGAGCACCGTAACCGTTACACCACAGCGGCGAACGCAAGGAAAGTGAGGAAGCTGTCGACAGAACACCCCTGCAAGAGGCTCAGCTACCATGCACTCCTTCACGTGATCCGCAACGTGGACCACGTTGATTACGCAAAAACCGGGGTCAATGTTTCCTACAATAAACCTGCCGAGCGAACCAGGCCTCTCATAATTATCGGTGACTCCAACATTCATTATCGGTGACTTCAACACTGATCAAGACCCAACAACGCCTGGTCTTTATACGGCGTCAAATGCGACTTGAATGTGGACAGGGCATCAAAAGACTTCGCTGCCACGTCCAGGACAGGAGGCGTCATAGATCATTTCATCGTAAGAGGCATCCAGGATTTCCACCAGCTGTGCTATACCTCGCACTTCACTACACTTAGACCCCTCGTAGCCGCTATCACGAACGCATCCGATCAACAATTCCGGTCCAGCTGCTGGTGTTCACTGATCAGGGTGTTGATGACCTTGTTCAAGAACTGTCGGGAACCCCTTCTACACATACAGCTTCGTGAAACGTGCGTGCGTTCTCCGTCAAAACGGACAAGTATAAGCATAGCAACTGTAACGCAATTGTAACAACTGCAACTGTGACTGTAACGTACGTGCAGTGCGCCTGCGCGTGCCACTCGGCTGTGTGTATATCTAGGGGAACTTTCCTGAACGAAGCTGAGTTTTGAGTAACGCCTGTACTGTGCATTTGTGTTCTTTCCTTGTCCTGTTCGGATTCGCGCTATCCAGTATTGAAGAATATAAGCACTGTCCGCCGCGGTGGTATAGCGGTTACGGTGCTCGGCTGCTGACCCGAAGGTCGCGGGTTCGATCCCGGCCGCGGCGGACGCATTTCGATGGAGGCGAAATGGTAGAGGCCCGTGTACTTAGATTTAGGTGCACGTTAAAGAACACCAGATGGTCGAAATTACCGGAGCCCTCCATTACGGCGTCTCTCATAATCATATCGTGGTTTTGGGACGTAAAACCCCAGATATTATTATTAAGAATATAAGCACTACATATCAGCTTACCGCGCCTGGTGTTGGTAAAACCCATGTTGCTTTTGGCATCGTTACGCAACTGTACACAACTTGTTATATAATACATATGCGACTCTTCAGCATATGAGTGTGTGTATACCCCTTTCACATTTCTCTAGCGTGATTCCGTAACGTTTCGCACAATGTGAAAAATTACGCCACAGTCACCATCCCGCCCATGCTTCGCATAACAAGGATTGCCACGGCACGTGGGATCTGTCGAATTTTTCTTCATGAGTCTTTCCACAGTCTCACACGCGCATGGTGAGGACCTCATATTAACCAAGAATAAATACGTGAACAATTGTAGAAGCTTTCAGGAGGATTGGCAGTGTGCCGCGGATGAATAGATGAATTTATTGTTTTGTTTGGCGTTCGTAGCACAGCTATCTTTACACAATTCACGTATGTTTCCACCCCCTTTTCTTCTTCACTCGTATGTGTGCCATAACCAGCACTGGCAACGTTCGTGCCCTTTTATTGTCACTCACTCACTCACTCACTCACTCACTCACTCACTCACTCACTCACTCACTCACTCACTCACTCACTCACTCACTCACTCACTCACTCACTCACTCACTCACTCACTCACTCACTCACTCACTCACTCACTCACTCACTCACTCACTCACTCACTCACTCACTCACTCACTCACTCACTCACTCACTCACTCACTCACTCACTCACTCACTCACTCACTCACTCACTCACTCACTCACTCACTCACTCACTCACTCACTCACTCACTCACTCACTCACGCACGCACGCACGCACGCACGCACGCACGCACACATATGCTCACTCACACGCGCGTGCATTTATTTACATCAAACTATAACCTCTCGCGTGCACTATCATGCTCGTGTTGAAGTTAGCGTAATTCAGGCTAAAGGCAAGACACGCTATTGCCACATTCATCTTAGCATGCCATAAGCTATACAAAGTGCCGAACGTGACGCGCTCTGATTACATCGCTGCACTGACGGAGCTGTACGCCGCGTCTGCCTTGATTCCTATACGGAACAAATTAGGCTGCACAGCTAAGCCATGGTTATACTGTCAGCTACATGCATGAAGGCTCGTGGAGGCGCTTTTCTTCGGAGACAACGTAATTACCGTGAGGGCTCTCTTTGTCCGCCAGCGACTTCGCCTTGTTCTCGATGAGAATTGCGCACAGCCTCTTCTTAGGCCCACTGTGTGAGGCACGTCGAGTGTAGATGAAGCGAGAGGAAGGCTCATTTGCATCGGAATGCCAGAAGCGCCGTTTCCGTCGCACGCGGTTGGTGTATACACCGCCACGTTTTCCCCTATACTGGTGGTCGAAACGGTATCGCTTGCGTGGTGCCGGCTGCGAAAGCGCGCGCGCGCGCGCGAGCAGACAAACGCAGCAACAACGAAAACCATTAGGGAGGACGCCTATACAGGCAAAACGGCTCGCATTGCGAGCGAGCTTTGTCTCTAATGCCGTCGTTCGCGCAGAGATGACGGCGCAGCCCGTTTCGGTAAACTCGGTCGCCAAGAACGTCGGGCATTTTAACGACCAAAGACAGCCGAATGCGACGTGCCTATACTCTTGCGCTTACGTGCTTCACGGTGCGGCTTGCGTCTATACGCGTGCAGCCGTATTAGCCGCGGCAATCGAGAGGAGAGAAACTGTTTGGAGTGTGCGCGCCGGCAACTTCGTGCGCGTCAGGCCGGGTGGGCTTAAATGAAGCTGGAAACAAATGGGGAAAGGTTGGTTTCGGCTGCAGTATTTATTTGACGTAATATCCGAAGGCTCGCGCTCACCGGAAAAAGCAAAGTCCATAGGCATGTGCACGGGCGGGGAGGGGGGGAGGCAGTGGGAATGGCCGTCTCTCCTGATCATGTCAGGCGGCGGCAAGCCTGCCCCATGTCCTTACTCAATCAGACCTGTACCGTCATTGTTCACTGCGCAGGGTTATGGCGGCCATGCATGTTTTTTGATAATAATGGCGATCGGGGAGCCCTGATGTTGCATTCCAAGAACTGTTTACTTTCCATCTTAACTCCCGAAAAACGGGGAACCAAAAGGAGGCAGTTGCGAGGAGCTCGTCATTGCTTAATTTTATCAGCGAAGCTGTTTAAAGGGACACTAAAGAGGAGAAAGATTTTTCTCATATTAGTGAAGTACTCTTTCACGATACCAAAAACACCACGCTTGCTGCTCGAACAAGACGCTTAGTAAGCGAGAAAACGCGCAAAAACAAAATGTTTGTGGCGACGCCACCTGAAGTTTCCGTACCATTCGCCGTGACGTCACATGTTTTGATGGCGCCTACTAGGGACTATGTAGTTCCTAATCGGTAAAAATGAAGCACATTGTCCTCTGAGGGGGCCGTAGACTTAACATACAAAGTTTGGGGTAATTTGGTTGAGCCAATGGCGCCAAAATACGATAAATGCACTTTGAAATCCGAGACGTCACGCGGGAAGGTTTTTTTCGCGAAATTTAAAAATGAAACTTTGAACTTGATTTTCTAGTCTATTAATAAAGCTAAGATGGCGAAATTAATGACGTTGGAGTTCTCAGAGCACAATTTATCGATCTAAAGCGATTCATCGTTTCTCTTTAGTGTCCCTTTAAGCTAGGCACAATTTGTCTGTCGGAAATAGGAATAATCATCATCGTGAACCGGCACGCGCTCTCTACAATCTCTTCTGCCACGCTCCCAGAAGTCGTGCGCCGATTTCTCCGGCGTGGCCTGTAATAACCCTGATGGGTGAGAGAACGAGTACAGAGAAAGAAAGAAAGAAAGAAAGAAAGAAAGAAAGAAAGAAAGAAAGAAAGAAAGAAAGAAAGAAAGAAAGAAAGAAAGAAAGAAAGAAAGAAATTCTTGACAAAAAGAAATTCTTCACGAGGCGGGATTTGAACCAGCGTACCCTCGATCCGAATGCGAGTGTCCTAACCATTCGGCTGTCCATGCACGCTCGGAGCATAGCACAGCCTTGCATAATATAGTGTAGCAAGAAGGTAGGAAAGGGTAGTGAACGTGAGGAGGAAGGATGTGATGGTAAGGAGGAGGGAAATGAGGAGTGGAGAGAGTAATGCATAGCATAGAAAGAATGAGAAATAGAGGGAAAGAAATGCAGAAAGATAAAGAGAGAAAGAGAGATAATCAAAAAGAGAGAGAGAGAGAGAGAAAGAAAGATAGTGAGAGATAGAGAGGGAAAAGGATAGAAAGAAGGAGGAAGGAAGCGAGAAATAGAGAGAGAGAGAGAAACGGCTGATTGAGGAAGAAAAACAGAAAAAGCAAGAAAGAGCAAGAAATAAAGAGAGAGAGAGAGAGAAAAAATAAGTAAGTAGAAATAAACAGAGAAAGAAAGACGTAGAAAAAAAAACAGAGATAAGAAAGAAAGAAATAGGAGAAGAAAGAAAGGGAAAATTTACAAAACTTGGCTAAACAACAACAGCCAGGACTGCCTAGGTGCCCATAAGCCCCGCTGTCTCTTTAGCACTGCGCCTCCAGTGCAAGCTACGCTATTTTTTTTTATTTGGGCATCCACCGCGACGCTTGTTTTCTTTCGGACTCGTCCAGGAGATAACTGACTGAGTGTGCCACTGCGTCGCGTAAGTGTGCAAACTGAATTGCAGCAACAGATGTCGATTCACACTAGACAAGCGCGTCTACTAGGTTTCGCTTTAAGAACGTGCGTTTCAATAATCTAATTCATTCAAGTTTGACGCCACTCTCCCTCACTGCGTGTGCAGTACATATACTGCGTCCGCCTCAGTGGTATACAGTGGCTACGGTGCTCGGCTGCCGAACCAAAGGTCGCGGGTTTTATTCCGGCCGCGGCGGTTGCAATTCGGATGGCAGCGAAATTTCTAGAGGCCCGTGTACTATGCGATGCCAGTGCACGTTAAGAAACACCAGATGGTCGATATTTCCGGAGCCCTCCGCTACTGCGTGCCTCATAATCATATCGTGGTTTTGACACGTAATACCCAGATATTATTAATTAATCAATTATTTATTCAATACTGCGGACTCATGGTTCAAGCATGGTGGTCAATACAAATACAAAAGGAGTTGCAGTTGAAAGTATACGTACTGCGTTCAGTAATGTTCCTGCTGAGTTATCTGGTTTCTTCTCGCAAAGGCAGAGCCGACGTTCAAATTTTCCACCTGCGTGCAGACTCGCGCGAATACATTTCGGTGCCGAATTCGTCGGTGAATCTTGAGGACCCAAGCAGCGTCTGAAGCGAATAACGCCGTTTTCCAAGACAAGTTATATTTTTTGCCGAGACGTTCGGTGCACTCGAGCGCAGAGGAGCTCAGAATTACGCGCAAGCGTGACGAATGCCCGCTGTCTGGAAAACGTCCGCGCTCCGCAATTGGAAGTTTTGAAACATTCCGGACCGAATTCATAGCAAATGCAACACAGCCGCCACCAGAGAACGCTTGCCATCGCACGGCTCCAATTTCAACCGCAGCGGCGCCACCCCTTATAACAAATCCGCGCACTCCGTGCGGGCATGAATATTGGTGCTGGCCCCCCGTGTCTTGTTTCTAAACTTTCTTTTTAACCATTTTTCGTTTAGTGCAGAATCGCCTGCGCGGAGCTCGTTTCCGAAGACACGAGCGGGTCTCAGAGTTTGCTAAAAGAGGACGGCAGCGAAAGAAATCACACCGTTCCTCCTATTACTCCAGCAGAAATAAAACAAAGAAATCTCGCCGTAAATCGGGAAGAATAGGGGTGGCGTTAGAAGACGTCCTAAAAGACAGTGAAACGAGCTCCGCACGTGTTCTGAGACGCACCGCAAAAGCAGCGCTCGGGGCGCGAGGACTTCGGTTCCGCGGCAGGCAGGCAGTTACGGAACGTTCGCGGGGAAATCGTGGAAGGGGCTCCGAGTCAAACACTGTTTCGGTCGCGTGCCCCGTTCAACTCAACCCGATCTTGCGGGATTTCGCGCCAGCGAAGGTACAGCGTGGCAATACGTATAAAAAAAAAAGAGAAAAGGAACTAAGCGCAACAACGGTTGGTGGTGCCCGGGAAACCCTATGCTTATAGGGATACGGCCGCTTCGGGAAATGACACACCGTTAACTCCCATCGCACCTTTCGCTGGCGGAGCGCGCCCTCCAATCTTCCGCGCCGTCCTTGCTTGTTTTTCAGCTCAGTGGGAGGAAGGGGAGAACCATCAGGCATACCGGTTCGTATATTTCTTTCTTTCTTTCTTTCTTTCTTTCTTTCTTTCTTTCTTTCTTTCTTTCTTTCTTTCTTTCTTTCTTTCTTTCTTTCTTTCTTTCTTTCTTTTCTTTTTCTTCTTTCTTTCTTTCTTTCTTTCTTTCTTTCTTTCTTTCTTTCTTTCTTTCTTTCTTTCTTTCTCGTGTGTTCCGCTGCTTGCGTGTAAACGAAAATCCCAGGAAAACCTCCTCGACATTACTTGGGGGTGAAATCAGGGAGTGAAACAACGAAATGGGTAGCTTTTAAGTGCTCCCTGTTTGAGGCAGCCCTGGCGGAGTGTTCTGGAAAAGATTACTATAGTGTTTGTTTCTTTTTTTCGCCGTTGAAATAGGTAAACGTTCTTCTTTAAGGCGTTAAAGAGCAATTTCTTTGCTCGAAACCAACCATCTGAACGAGTTCACTTCCGTTAGATCCCTGTTCCGTTTTTACCCTTACTTTCGCTACTTTTCTAGAGCTCGTGTTTTCTAGTAGTGGCTCTTGCACTGATCACACCGTTGTCCTACGTAGGAGTCGTTGTAGCGAACACGTGGAAGTCGATTTCTCAGTTGAACACTCGGCGCCAAGCTCTACTCTCTTGGGAGGCCGCGCGGGTAAAAGATTGCGCTCGTTTCTGAAGAACGCCCTGTCGGTGACAGGCGAAGGCAAAAGTTCCCGTCTTTAATTTCGGAAATGGGATGCGTCTGGCCGTGTTGAAAATATTTTCGTTAAAGCGGAAACTTGGCTTTCTGTGTTTTTGCGCACTTATTTTGCGCCCAAGCCATTCCTGTTTCCTTTTTGCCTCGTCCACCATTGTGACAACCACGAAGTAACGCGGCAATAGCTTTCGTAGTAAGCAAGTTCTTGAAAATGAATGTGTATAAACACGTTAAAGTCATTTATCTAACATATTACTTCACGCTGCTATCTGTTAGTTAAACAGATAGCAGGGCTGCTATGTGCTCAATGAAGAGATAGCAGAAAAAAAAAACACCCAGCGAGGACTCTGCAGGAAGCATCCGTGAATTTTAGTTGGCCTGGTTGATGCCTTCGGCAGCGCGCTCACTTTGGGCGAGAGTTAGGGAGGAATATTAAAGGTCCGCGACAGTTACTTCGAAATTAATAATCGCTGCTCGAGCACAATAAAAAGAGACTGGGGGAATGTAAAGAAAACGATGAATATCATGGCTTCGTCATTAATACAGATATTCGAGCCATACATGTGACAATTAAGTACGCGTATTGGATCCATGCTATCAATTATGCCCTGTGCAACTATGATAAACTGCCTCCCTGCGCTATTCGTGCGAAATATTTTCTTTTTTTTTCCAGTACACTACTATATTTTCACATTTGAGTGCATTGCTGGTCGTTGTATTCGTGCTTATTCCGTCCGATGGTTTTTTTGTTGCGCTAATTCCTCGGTAGGATCGCACTGGCGTGTATATACCTGTTGTTGCATACACTGTTGTCAAAAGAGTGTAAAATGTAGCACAAAACACCAGAAAATGAAGTTCATTAAGGTTGAAAGCTGGACGAGTTGGTGATTTATAATCATCACCTATATGCGGTATAATCAATCGCTCGAAAACTTTAGTGCTGCAGTTCTGTCACCATCACTTGTGCGATGCGACGCAATCAGCAAAAAAAAAAGATAAATAAATAAAAATAAGGGATAAACACCGAGAATAAGGAAGAGGAGCCCTACATCGAGCCGATTCCTGGAACGAGCATCGGTAATCTCCTGCTTCACGAAGCGAGATCGGTGGCTCCGCATAAATGGATCACGCGGCTTACCGCGATTCCCGAAGCTCGTTCGTGCATCCCTCTTCCAGAGGGCGCAGCTATGCTTCGACTGCAGGCCCCATCGGCTTGAGTGCATGGCCGCCGTTTGTTAAACTCAGGCGAATGCGTAATGTGCTCGGGGTGGCTACGATCGACTCGGGCCTGTAAGTCGGCTTCGGTTTCTTCTCGGGGTGCAGCGTATACCGCGACCGCGGTTCGTGATAAACCGCCACCTCTCCTCCCAGGTTCGCAATGTTTTATATGGTCCGCCAAGCGAGGCGTATTGCCCATAAGGCCGTTATCCATCCCTTGCATCTTTTGCGGATTGTAAGGCATCGCGAGGCTTTGTCTTCATTACATTGATTGCATGGAGGAACGTTATGACGGCCCTTCGTTCGTTCAGTCTCGTCCTTATACATCTTTAAAGGAAAAGAAATCCCTGCCTGGCTTAAGAAAATGTCTGTGCGGAAATATCTGTACGGAGATGCACGGATGTCATGACCAATCTTCAAAGTTGAAAAGGGGAGAATTTAATGAATGAATGAATGAATGAATGAATGAGACAGAAAGGCAGAAGGCAGGGAGGTTAACAATAACAATGGCCGAGTGGCTACCCCGTACTGAGGGATTGGGAAATGGGGATATAAAGATGAGAGAGAGGAGAATCGAAAGAGGCATCCAGCGAAATAATCACCTCTGTACTGTCCTCAGTACGTATACTGCAGAGCCCTCGAAGTGGAAAGATTCACTGCCATGTCTCTCTTTACAGAATCGTTAACTTTGTCATTCAATGAGTTAACACAGAAGTGACAGCAAATAATTTTTCGTTAGATGAAAACAGTCACATGGTCCCTTATACATTTACGGTGGTCTAGTCGTTATGGCGCTCGACTGCTGACCCGAAGGTCGCGGGATCGAATCCCGGCCGCGGCGGCTGCATTTTTCGATGGAGGCGAAAATGTTTGAGGCCCGTGTACTTAGATTTTAGGTGCACGTTAAAAAAACCCAGGTGGTCGAAATGTCCGGAGCCCTCCACTACGGCGTCTCTCATAATAATATGGTGGTTTTGGGACGTTAAACCCCAGATATTATTATTACATTTACCTAAGACGACTCGAAGGCGAAAGTCATGTTTTTATTGCTTTTCTTCTTTATCTTCTCAGTCAGATGCACTGATCCTCCCCCTTTCCGAAAGCTTTCTGCACCTAATGTAGTTTTACATTGCCTTCAGGATCGGCCCACCTTTGGCCAAGTGACGATGTCATGTCATGACGTCATAATGACGTCACAAATTTTGGCGATCCGTGACGTCATGATGACGATTTTTCCATCACTTAGTGTTGGCGCCGACGAAATTCTGTTGATTGCGTGCTTTTTGTGTTTGATGAGGCATCTAAGTCTCTTGCCTTAATAAATTGCGGTTTCGCTTGTTCGTCAATTATCTATCGATTCCTAATGCGTGTGCTTACTCTCTGGCGTCCTTTCTTCAGAGGCGCTCGCGTGGGCCTAAAAGTACGATTGTAGGGTGGGCATAATTTCACTTACAGTGTTGTTTTGCAACGTTTTATCGCTGTGAAAATATTCATAATAATAAAGGTAATTGTGTACTTAGCTTAAAAGGACCTCAGATGCTGAAAAATTATTTCCGAATTCTCCGCTACACGGCGTGCCACGCTGATCTGGCCTCCACGTCAAATCCTCAAATAATTTTTTAGGTTATCTGGGACGGGCACCACGCTTTTCATATATATAGGTTCACTACTTTAGACCTGGTGAATCTCAGTACAGAAGTGCACTTACACTTCGCTGTGGTGCAATAGACAGCCTAAAATGCTGCTCGTGCAATGTACGACAGCAATGAACAGCTTGAAATTTCGCCTTCGGCGCTAAACCACGTACATTGCATAATGACAGGCATGAGAAACGTGCGTAAGCAATGTGAGAAGCACGGCTCTGATCATTTGAGAAGCATGGTTTTTGAAGTTTATAGACCTTTGATCTGGGTATCTTGACTAGCTAATGCCGTCTGCGACCCTGTGAATGCTTCCAGCTGCGCGTATCTCTGTTGTGGTGAGGGTGGGTGACCTTGCAGTCAAGAAGAAGCGATTCGAGCGTAGATCCTCGCGATTTTCGTAAACGGTCCAGAGTGCGCTTAGCGTAGTCGATCAGGCGCTTCGAAAAGCGAACGCGACGGCGTTCGTAACTTCCGGCATGGCGTTCGTCGTTGCTCGTGTCCGGTGCTCGCGCCGGACGCCGTCGCGAATCGTGCCGAGTAAAACGCCGCGCCATGTATACGCAGTATATACAAACGCTCGACTTCCCCGCCATTATTGGGTCCACAATGGCGCGCCAATTATAACGAATCGCGCGCATGCGCTCAGGCGGCACGTATCTTCCGTTTCCTCCCGTTATATATTTCACTCCGTTCCTTTCGGGCCGGCCCGAAGAGACAATAACCCCGGAACAGGACTAATTCCGCGAGCGCGGGGAAAATTCTGTTGATTGCGCGCTTCCCGCCCGGTTGCCGTCACCATAAAAGCCGCTCGCTCGGGACACGGCTTCGCGGACGCGTTCGCCTGTCTCCCTGTCAGTGCCCGGCTGCCCTATCCGCTACTGGGTCGGCCTGGTCACAGCGGAAGGACGCGAAAAAGCGTAAAGTTACGTGGCAACCATCGCCCTCTCGGGCGAAATAAACGCGCCAGTGGAAAGCGCGCTGGCTCGCGCACCGAAAGGGAGCGGACATTAGCGGCAGCAGCCGCGTTTGCCAATCGCTCAGTGCATCAAACGCTGGCGCCGCCGGCGTTTATGTTGCGGCGGATGGAGACAAAAGAGGGAAGCGTGTCCATAGAGCAGGAGTCAATAAGGGGCGCCCTCGGTTCTGTGCGCTCTGGGTGGCGAGGATGGGGAGACCGAGAGATCAGCGGGGTCGCGTAGGCCCCGCCACAGTTCAGGCTGCAGGAAGAGCAACGGGCATTTTGTCAATTGCGGTTCCACGCATCAAGAGAAGGCGAGCGTTCCCGGAACAATGCGTTTTTGTTTCACAGCCTCCCCCTATACACCCGACTGGAGCAAAGAGCTTCGTTTCTGTTTCTGGTTTTATCGACGTTTCCTCCTTTCTCCCTTTCATACGGCCTGCAACTATATAGGAAGACCGCGCGCAAAACGAATTCCTTTGTTCTAGCCATATTTTCGGTCCCTGCGCCGAACGGAAAGCCCGTTCCGCCGACCGTGCCAATTGTGACGCGTGATTCAGTGGCTTACAGCATGGACGATGTACTCGGCTGCCGGAATGTACGCCAGCGTGTGTGTGAGCGTTTGTACGTATGCGAGCGTGCTCCCCCGGTTTTCCGTTGCATGTGCACTGACGTCGAGGCGGGGCCTCAATCGCTTTGTCGCCTTGTGTGCTATGACGCGATGTCGGCACGCGAATGGCGCTTGCGTAGTGTATTATAGCTCCATCCGCGAACCGGATCGAGAGAGCCAGCTTTGAGGTTTTCCCGATAACGAGCAGAGTTCATCGCGCGCGCCGCTTCGTTTTGTGAGAGATTACGAGGAACAAAGAGCGGCGCTGAGCGAGGAGTGCAAACACGCATCACGAAAACGCCAGCCGTCTTTGTGCGTCCCTCCAAGTCCGCCAGACCGTTTGACACGTTTTACTTTTCATTTATAGCTCTCGCTCACGTCTGCCGCTTTTCAGCGCCCGCAAAAAAGCCTGCGCAGCCTTCGTTGACGGGAGCAGTCACTTTGCTCTGTTTCGAGAGTTTTCGACGCCGCTTGCGCGGCTTTTGTTTTCTCGTTCCTTTGTTTATGATTGAATTTCCGTCTCACCGTTTTTCTTGCTTCTATACACGCTGGCATGTTTCTGTCTCTCTTTCTTTTCTTCGTTTTCTGCCTTTGGGCCGGGGCTCCCGTGTTCCTCCGTGTGACGAGCACCGTGTCACTCAGAACCGCTGGCGCTTCCTAGAATCTGGAAATAGCGTCGTCGCGTTGCTGGTGCAGACAGTCGGGTTTGTGGGCGCCGCTTCGCTCCGTCGAGCTGGCTTTTCACCTTCCCGGACACCTCGACCGGCGTCCGTCGCCGAAAGCGCGCTGAAGACGGCGCCTCGTTTAAAGCACAACACAAGTAAAAAAGGAAGGAAGAACTAGAAGACGTTGCGAGCATATACCGAGCGTATGCTTTCTCTAACTTCGAGATTCTCGCCTGTAGATCCAGCTATAGCTAACGTGCCTCTTTTGCCACCCGAAACTGTTCGGAGACGCCGCCTTTCTAGTTGCAGCTGAGCTTATGTGTCTGCTCCATCTTCGCACGGTATATGCCGCAATGCCTCTCCTTCGGTTTTGCTCGGCGCTTAATGAGCCGGCGAGCGCCGGTCTGTCCAGAGACTTGCCACGAGAGTGACGCGTCCGAGTGGCAGCAAGCACTTGCACCTGCGCGTACTCGGCGCCGCGCGTTGTCAAATTTGGGCGCACGGGGTGGAGTACCTCTCCCCTATCTTTCCCGTTTTCGATGACGGGGGCAGACAGGAAAGCACAGGAAAGAGCAAAATCTTGTCTTCATTGTGCACGCGCCGCTGCTAAAGGAGGTGTATTAAAGTCAGAGCGAATGACCTGGGACACAACGTCTATTGTGCTCGCGCAGTAATTTTACGTAACCAGGCTAGCACCCTAAACAAGGCATTTATAGGTTTCAGGACACGGACAAAGGCAGGCTGAAAGCTGCGTATGAGGTTTGCAGTGGACAGTCACTTCCACGGGGTAGCAGTTCCGGCTTCAGTATTAAAGGGGTACTGACACAAAATTCCGCGGCCGAGATAGGTTGCGGGATCAATTCCCGTGAACATGCGTATATCATCTGCAAAATGTCAAAATAGAATATCTCTTGGAAGGTATATTAAAAGAACTTCGAGGTTTGCGTGAGCGATCGACGCCCTCACGCTATTGACACCCTCAACGGTGACCCTCGGTGACCCCCTACTTCCCTCACGTGACCACGCTGAAACACGTTGTGATGACGTAATAGCCACTTTTTTTTTGTTTGTTTTTGCCGCGTTCGCTCCAGCAGCCTACTCCTTGGTGGCTAATCGCGAACCGCGCGGAAGTGCGTCACAACTAGTTCTGTGTGCTGACGTGATCGAGCGCTGCACCCGCTAGGTGGTGGTAGTTGCACCCGGAGACGTGTCGTTTTTGAAACCGAAACCGAAACTGACACTGGTCGGTAATGACGAAGCCTGTGATTAATTATCTGTCGCGCGCCTCAGCAAAAGATGTGCCGTGTTATGGCTAACAGGCCCCCAGCAACACATTGCAGCAAAAAAAAAACGTGAGGCCAAAGTTTTTGTGTCAGTGTCCCTTTAAGCATGCCTGCACGCTTTTATTTGACCGCTCTGATATAGCATGTGGCAATCGTGACCGAAAATAAATAAATAAATAAATAAATAAATAAATAAATAAATAAATAAATAAATAAATAGAGTGAGTGAGTGAGTGAGTGAGTGAGTGAGTGAGTGAGTGAGTGAGTGAGTGAGTGAGTGAGTGAGTGAGTGAGTGAGTGAGTGAGTGAGTGAGTGAGTGAGTGAGTGAGTGAGTGAGTGAGTGAGTGAGAAAGCATGAGGTGACGGCAATCTTTCGCTACCATGAAGAGCAACGTGTTCTATACTATAGTTAAGTTTGTTTGATTTAAAGGGCTACTGACATTAGTTATCGAAAGTGAGCTTACTCTGCCATACAAATCTCCTGTATACAGAGACGCCTGTGAGCAAGTCCGAAACTCAGCAAATGCTGATATTTTGATATTAAAGTCAATTTTCCCACGGTGCACCTACCAGCATCGACACTAGCTTGACGTCAGGCTACAGTGCTAATTTAGGTGACTTCACGCAGCGGTCTGGCTAGGTGTGATGACGTCAGGTACCAAAACTTCCAAAATGGCCGCTTGTGCATCATCAATGGAGTCGTGGTGCAGAGCGGTCGTGGAAACGTCACTGTATCTCGCACAAGGATGTGACAAGAAGCTCATACCGTGTTATGACGTCATGGTACAGTAGGAACCGAAGCTAGCTTTTAAAAACATACTTTAATCACTTTTCCAGGGTGCACTCACGCTTAGCAGTACATTTTCTAGGCTCTCCAGGGTTTGGCCTTTCATTTGGTACAAGAAAACAACTGAAAATGTTTGTGTCAGTACCCCTTTCACGTTCGCGCTATTATTTTTCCGTTATGATATCAGCGCTCCTGAGCGTTCGTAGTACAGGTTAGTCTTTTGAGACGCGAAGAAGGCTTCTTTTTATTATGCTGTCTTCACTCACTCACTCACTCACTCACTCACTCACTCACTCACTCACTCACTCACTCACTCACTCACTCACTCACTCACTCACTCACTCACTCACTCACTCACTCACTCACTCACTCACTCACTCACTCACTCACTCACTCACTCACTCACTCACTCACTCACTCACTCACTCACTCACTCACTCACTCACTCACTCACTCACTCACTCACTCACTCACTCACTCACTCACTCACTCACTCACTCACTCACTCACTCACTTGTGTATAGTAGCTTGATAATTTAGTGACTATAAACTTTATTTCAGAGTCTCATCCGTAAGTCAGCGATCTGCCAACAGATCTCTCTTTGTGAAGCTCAGTCGTCTTTCGAACATTTACGATGAGAGGTACGGATGCGAAAAGACAAAGCGTCGTTATTTTGGGCCGTCACTGGTGCATGCAACAAAGAGTAACTTGATATTCTTCCCACGAACCTTTAAGTATTTGTTTTATCCTTCAACGCCTCGTTCTCACACGGCCACGATGTGTGCATATAATCTTTTCTGTCTTCTCATCGCACGCAGCTGGTTCCGAAAAGAGCGAGCGCTCGCAACACAGACGCGCCCATTCGCGCATCCATCCGGGACTATAGCTGGACATGCGCCGACGAAACTGCGAGCATTCAGACAATCGCGGAGTCATCAAAGTGAGGGATCTCATTGTCCGCAATTTGGCCGGTCTCCGCAACGCCACGTTGGCCATTAACGCCGCAGAACCGAGCGCCGCTGACGACAAGAATCAAACAGCAGCGGCGCGTCTCATGCGGGACAAATTGTCTCCGACTCGCGATAAGCTCAGCCGGCCATCATTCCATCTTCCCCGGCTCCACCTAAAGACCTGCTTTGTTTTTTTCCGCCCTGCGAAGGAGCCAGCGCGCGAATAGGAGGAGCAGTTCTCGCCTAATCCGATCTTGAAGGACGCGCAGATGAGCAAACTCGGGAGGCCAAATGAGCCAGCCTGATTGTAATGCAGCTTATGCGGGGCTCGTCATTGTTTCCCCGCACTGGCACAACAAACTGCTCGCAGCCTCGCGATGGGGGAACACACCGAGTAGCAGCAACAGTGGCAGCTTCTCGTGGACGCAGCAGGAATATACATCGTCTTCATCGGACTGCGAAGCTGTTATGATCTTAATGGCGCACCCATTAGCTCCTCTCTCTCCTCGCGCGGTGACCAACGGTGCGCGTCCTCCCAAGCTTATGCACGCAGGGCCTCCTCGAGGTCCGAAGGAAATTCGGTGGCGCGCGGCGTGAATTTTCTCACGACCGCGGAGGAAGGAAACGATCGGCGGCGCAGCAGCGTCGGCGCTCGACTCCGTTGCGTGGCTCGTTTAATAAGCATTCGGGTCAAACTCCGGACCCGCGAAACGATAGCTTGTTGTGAGCCGTGCCCCGCGAGGACGTATCTCGGACCTACAAGCTGGAAAGCAAAGTGTGTACTCTGTCTTGCCGGCTGTCGTGGGAGTCGCACACCTAGCGAGCGAGGCAATTACGCAGTGGATTCACCGGGGCAAGAAACAAAATGGCGGTGATTACAAAACTACCGCAGGCGATATGGAAGTCTCTGTCCTCTAATGTTCCGGGATCATAGCTGTTGTCGTGTCCCATCGGTGTCAACGTCATTACGAACTTGCAAGGTACGTGGCATGAGAGCGTTGCGCGATCTTTGCTCGTGTACTGCACCAGGGCCACAACTTGTGTCTGCAGTAACCTAGCCACAGGATATTTTGGTCTCAGTGAAGTTTTCGATGTATTAGTATCATCATCCATGACATCAGCAAGAGTGCCAGAAGAATAAGGAGGGGTGGTGTTAAACCGAGAGAAAATCCAGCATGTTACCCTACAATCGTGAAGGGGAGAGGTTGAAAGACGAGAGAGTATAGAGAGAAAGGGGGAGCACGGACACACAATCAGAATCGGTGACTATTACCGCAGAGTGTCACAGCGCAACGTTGCTTGTGTTCTACAACGAGCACCAATAGTCAGGCTACGCTCACTTGCGCAGGTAAGTTTAATACTGCAACAGTGCAGCCGTCGATGGGACAAGTCTCCCTGCGGATATGTGAGTACAGGATGAGGCATCTTCCGTTCGACCGCATTTGTCATCAGTCAGGTGGCACAAATGCCATTGAAACTTCAAGATCTCTTAAAACGTTGCCTCTCCAAGTGATATCTCTGTCCATGCGATGTCATGCAGATCTATTTATTTATTTAAATACGCCTGCTGAGTAAGAATTACACTGCTTTTGCCATAAAAAAGCAAAGAAGGTTATTGATATCCATGTAGAGGTGGCCGCTAAGTCAATCTATCTTTTCTTCTATCTCTCTCCCTCTTTTCCCACTTATTCGCAGAGGTAACGATCTAAGCTTCCAAGTCGAGATACACAAAACGCCCACTTATCTTAAAAAAAAAATCAAACAGTTATTTTAAAAAACCTACAGCAGGATTCTAGCAGCAGGATTCTCTCAGTAGGATTCAGCAGGATTATGCGAATTTATCTTACTAAAACTGTTAATCCAAAAAAAAAAAAAAAACGCTAGGAAATGGGAAGATGGAAGCTCGCGATGAAAAAATCCGCAAACATTGGGTGGGTATTGGTGCACGAGCACCCGCTCACTGTTTACGGATTTCTTTCATTAGCACTGTTAATGATAGTTCAGTCGGTAGTCCCGTTGTCTGAAGTTAAGCGTGCACGTTGGTGTGAACGCAGGCATGGCCTACAGCTCGTAAACGCATCCATTGCGCTGCCGACTGCTGTCTGGCCGGCGGCGGGCGCATCGTTTGTCGTTGCGCCACCGGTGACAGTTGTAGGCACAGGGTGTCGCCGCGCTCAACTGAACCGAGGGAAAAAAATCGCCGCCATAACTCAAACCTAAAGCACGTCACATAATAACGACAGCGCTTGCCAGCCCCGGTCGCCGTGGGAGGCACAGCCGTTTTGCTGGCAAAACCTGAACGCTCGCACACGCGTAACAAGTGAAAGAAGACGCGCACGCACGTCTTTTCGCCTAAAAAGCCATATATGAGTTTGGTTCTCGCCGCTTCCTTCAGCTCCGGGGACCCACTTTAATGTGCGGCCGTTCGAACTGTTTCCTCGGGCTAAATGTTACGGTCCGGGACTGCCGTTATCAGGTCTCAATTGAGCCGGGACCACATTTTTCAAACCCAGTTCCGGATAGCTCGGAATTTCTATGCAGCGTGTGTTCCGCTGGACTGTATATACTAACACGACTGTATAGTTTATGAGGAGATCTTAAGGTCTCTTGATCCTCCTCTGGCGCTGGCAATGTTGAGAAAGCTGAATGCTTAGAGTGTGGACTTTTTGAGCTGTATTAAGGGCAAAACCATAGCGCCTACTATCTATAATATATACCTTCTTCCCCCTTTTTCTTTCTTCGCCGGCAGGCATTCCTACGGCAATATCTCTTTGTGTCCAATCCTCGCTTGTACTGCAGACTTGGAGTGAACACCCCACCGTCAGGTTTCGGGAATGTCTCCGGAAGAAGAAACTGCCTGTGGTCCCCATTCGGCCGCGGTAATTATACGCGTCCCCATGTCGGGAGGAAGCATAAACCGCGGAATCGAACCCAAGGGAGCGATACGTGTGCTTCCGTGCGACAAAAGGAAGACGTATACCCCCGCTACCCGACACGTTTCGTCAGATATACACGCGTAAACGTTGTAGATGACTTGTACATTACTGCATAGTACACATTCGGCCGTATGGCCCTTCGCTTAACGCCTGGTTTCGACGCTATTGCTATCGACTGTCTGTCTGTGTGCCTGAATCGGGAAGAAGAAAACGCCGCTGGGTTTTTCCAATCCTAAAGAGCGCTATAGCGGAAGTTCCGGTCGCCGTCACATGTGGGAGAGTCACGTGACTTTCCGCAATAAATGCGAATGATCGCGTCTCTCATTGTTTCTATAGTGTTTCAACTGGGGCTAGTTGATATGGTATACTGTAGGGTAAACGATGCGCTGCAGAGCTGTTTGTGTATTCGTCTGTGTGCACATCTGCAGCGCATGGTTTATCTTCCAGTATTCGTGTTTCTGCAGATCTCGCAATCTCAACTGTTATTTAAATATAGAAATCATACAAACCAGGCAAACTATCGGTTAATGAAACTTTGACCGACGTAACTTTTAGACAGTTGATAGCGACTATACATAGTAGAAAGAAAATGGGACTTTCAAGGCATGGGCACAAGCGAAAAACACAGAATACAAACACCTTTCTAGCTTAAACAGAAATGTCCAATTGTGGTGGAAAAGAAGATAAACGTAATACTTATTTGCGCACGTGCAGGCCTTGCAGCGTCACCCGTCTATCAGAGCCACGCGCGTGAGCGTATACGTGAGAGGTAACAATTGAAGCATATAGCATTTCATCTTTACGCAATATATCCGAAGGCTGGCTGATACGCACGCACTTCCACTATTAATATATGCCAAGCCCCAAGCATGTAAGACCCGCTTCTTCCCTTTTATAACTCAATAAAACTGTTGCGTCGTCATGTCTTCGAGAGCACTTGCAATCGCGCCAGTGCAGAAAAGACGTTCGTATTGTCTGTTTAACTTGTGTACGTGACCGCACGCACAACCTTTATCTATGGTGATTTGATAAAACACCTAATCCTCTTCACCAGCGACAACGCAGGAGTAATCGTTCTGGCGTTTCAATTTATGTTGATGGTATGCGTAACTACCGACACCACCTCGGCAATATTCCAGATGAACCGTGTCTGGGCCTCGTAAATATAGTCGCTACGAGTAGGCCTCCTTCTGCACTTTGGCGCTGGCCACATGGCACATGCCTGCGTGTATAGAGAGCAGCGAGACACACAGCTTTCCTCTCGTTTGGCGCTCTGCCCTGAAAATGCGGAACGGCACGTTCATGCGTTTTGCCCGCAAGCTCGCTGCTTTGCATACCGGCCCGCTCACCACTGAGGCATAGTTGTCCGACGTCAAGCGCTATCAATTAAATTAAGAAAGCGAGGAGACCTTTCGGCGCCCGCTGCCCCGAGCCAACTTTTTCTGTACTGAGTGATTCTGACGAAGTTGCCTACTTTCTGACGTAACTTATTTTAATAGGAGCAGTGCAACGCCCCTCACCAAGGGAGTTGTTTCACTGCTTGAAATACAGGTTGAAATCATACGTTGAAACCAGACGTTGAAATAGGCCAATAGCTCGCAGAAATATTCAGGTGGCATGCACGTTTCAGCCAGCTATATTAGAAATGTCTTTAAAATCCGGGCAGCTATGATCACTCAAAGTGTCACGTGACTTACTGAGACCATCGAAAAAATTATCCGCTGATATTTGACAGTGTACGCAATACTTAGTCGGGTGCACTTTCGTACCAAGCAACGTTTGACTTCTAGGCTTGGCACATGTTAGTTGGAACACCGTCTGTATACGCATAGAGTTGGTGCCTGAGGGCACTTGTAATAAGCTAAAATTAAGCTGCGTAAGCTAAAAAATCAAACAAATCACGACCGATGGCTGGCTAAAATAACAAATGTGGAATAGGCGCGCTCCTCACGTAGTGCCTTGGTTCTGTTTTGTCTCAATAAATAGGTAATGTTTGACGGCCGTGCAGGGCCCACACAGGTTCCTCCTGCCACTCTCGCTCGACCCCTATGGGCATCGTCGGCGCGTCACCCGATGGGCTGTCGCGCTATAGCGTGCACTGCGCACACCATCGGCGGACAGAGACAGATCGCCTCGATGGAAGCCGCACTGGCGGCCTCGGCATCAGGCCGCGGTCGGGACGTCGAGCGTTACGGTTGTCACGCGACTACGAGCGTCGCCGCATTCGCCGTCCTCTCCCCGCCGCCCTGTGGCATGACCGCAGCTTCGCCATATACGCGGCGGCGAAGGGGGGGTCACTCCCCTTTAACCGAAAGCCTTTGAAGATCTCTGGATGCGGCGTTCGAACCGCGTATTTTTAGTGCCGCCCGCGGTGATGAACGAGCCCCGGACTCGACAGGGATCGCGGCTCCTATCTGGCGGCGGTGCGAGCGCAATGAGTCGAAACCGCGAGCACCACATCGTTTATTCCTTTTGTTTTGCTTCGCTCTCTCCTCGTGCTCGTGGAACACGATGAGCGTATACATGCCGCCGGCGCGGATGAATTTATCCTCCGTGGGCGATGGTGGTGTGGCGTCGGAATCCTTTTGTCGTGCGTCCGTGCCTCGGCTGCGTCTTTTCTTTTTCGACACGTGTACCGTCGAGGGTGTGCATACACGACGTTCTGGTTGTCTCTTCGGGGTGAACGATCTCTTCGTGGTGACGATGTCGGGCAGGGCTCCGAGCTCGACACGCGGCTGTGCCTAACGCTGTCTCCGAGCGAGGCCGCGATAGGCGGAGACTATATGGCGGAACGGAAGGGACTGCTCGCTGATGCCCGCGTGCGGCGTCGTGTATAATGGAAGGTGACGAGTCGAGGGAAAACGAAGGGGTACAGTCCTCGTTGCTCGCCATACGCAACTTACAAACTTAAAAGCGGTGTTCACTTGTGGCTAGATGTACAGAAGCGATGCGGAACGCAGAAATTTTTTGCAGGGAGCGAGAAACCAAGGCGAACGCAGGGAAGTTAACCGAGTTCCGCCTGGTTTATTACCTTACTGTAGTGGAGAAAGGATAGGCCTAGAAAAAGGTGGTGTAAATAGATAGCAATTGATACAAACGCACATAGGCGTGCGCAGGTTTCCCCGTGAGAGGAGGCGAAGCCTCACCTAAGCGCCCTCCGCCCCCTCCCCCGTTTATAGCGTTAGAAAGAAAACGATTTTCGCAGTGGATGCAAAAATGAAAACGAAGCGATGCCGTGCTTCCCACAACGGCCTGCCTTTGGTTCCCGGCTATCTGCGGGGCAAAATGGGAAGTAATCGGCTCTTGGAATGCAACACTAGTTGTCCTCGGCCGTCATTGTCGTCAAAAACTTGCATGTTCTTAACCTTGCGCTTTAAACAATGACGGGACACGTCTGTCTCAGTAAGGGTAAATACTTGGCGCCCCACTCAGATGATTAAGGAAGAGCGCCCCCCCCCCCCCCCATGACCCCAGTCACCTTCGTGCGCACGCCTATGCAAACGCACACAAAATTAACGGATTGTATCGCGAGCTTCAAAAGCACCCTCTTTTTCTCGTCGTTTTGAGAAGTGTAGAAGTGTCTTTACGGCAGTCGGCGCGGGTAACGGTCAAGCACATAGCGCGCGATCCTCCTGTGAACGTTCTGTCACCCTGCCGCCTTGAAATTGTATGTTAAGTTTCTGTTTTGTTATAAAAATAAGGCAATTAGATGAGAGTATGTTGTGTGACCTTGTCTCAATTGCAAAAGATGCATGAAGCGTGTAAATGTATACGACAACACGAAAACAGTAGCTGCTTGCAAGAGTGACGTCCAGTCACAAACGACACAGTAAACCTGCACCACGTTGAGGTACAACCCCTGTGCGTACAGGCGGGCTCACAGGGGCTGATGTCGCCATTTTCCTGCGACAACCTTTCTTACTTTGTTGTTAGGTTAGTACAAAATTTGAAAAAAAGAACTTAAAAAAATACATATTTCAATTGGCGTAGTCGCCGGAACTATGTGTGACAGGTGAGAAAGCTTTCCTATACTGATGTGCACATACCGCATACCGTGTCACGACTGAACCAGCAACAGCCCAGCCGGATGCGTTTCGCAATGTGCGAGCGCGAACTTATGCAATGAATCACACACCTCCTGACCCGAGTATAGACTTCCACGTTGTTCTTGCCCATATATATGTATCCTTGCATTGTCGCATGGTGCAGCACCATCGAAAACAAACGCTTCTTTTCCCTCCTCCTCCTCCTCCTTACCAACATCATAATAATGATCATCATCATGCCAGTACAGTAGCCAGAATGTAGCCGTCTCGCTACATGTTTTCCCTTTCTTTCGCACTGAAACAGCTACATGCTGTCTACAGCACTGGCCTGACTCTTAATTATGACCCAGACTGCCAGAAGTGGTTTGTCTCTAGGGCATCTGATTCTGCATCAGCCAGTGAAATCCCGAAGTAGATGTATCTTCGACTGAAGAACAAAGACCTTTCTCAGTCAATAGCCGTCTTGGCGTAATCTCCGAGCGCATGTCCTTGTTCTACCACCTGAACAGGTGCTCTATAAGTTACCTAATATATCCTTCTTTATATAGTGGGCTTAGCTACTTCTTACAAGTACTTTGGTATTCAGGAGGTGTCAATAGGCAACATCAGTACCGATTCTCCACTCTTGGTTGCTTTTTTTCTTTAGGTGTTATGACTGATGGGTCTTATAGATAGCATTATATGGAGTTAATATGACTTAGTAGTGAGAATATTCACATTCGTGTTTAAGGAAAAGCGACCGGTATGGTTATCACGTACCTTCAATGTTGCAATTCATGTTTGTCTTCAGTGCTGTTCGGTTTATGAACGTGCGTTGCTGCAGACGGAGTGCTTCGCCATCCAAGCATACGCTGGAGGTGACACTGTGCCTCACCGAGATACAGAGAGCGCCAGTCTGGTAATCCAGATACTCTTAACGTTCCACGACTACCAGCTCAGCCACTGTGGCATAATTTGGCTCCGTATGTTCCCTCGTGACCTACAAAACAGAAACGTTTCCTTTTAATATCAGCAACCATAAGTAAGATAAGCAGCAACCAAGAAGCACACTTTCCGCTTTTTTTTTTTTTTTTCGTGCGACAACCAACCTCTGGACGAGTAGTAAACGATATTTGCGGTGTCCGCTCATAAGTTCTGATTCTCAACAGCATCTATGAGAATTCGAGAGAAGTGTAATACACGAGGCGGTAATATCTTCGCTGAACTCTGAATAATGGGGACTTATCTATTATTATACGTGCATAGCGAGCTTACATAAAGGAGACCTCATTCTGTGTATGTTTTATACCCACGGAGCTTGCTACGCAAAAGGTCAGAGACTTGTGTTCGCGACCGCATAAACAAAGCTCCAGCACAGTGCCTGGAAACGCTGCGTTCTTATTCTGCGGAGAGACGGAGCCGATCGTTGCGACATTTGGCGCTGATACCCGGGAAAACAACCGACTCTCCGCGATGGCTGAAGCCTTGAGCAACAGCGATATGCACGTTCAGTGCAGGGCGGTTCTCGGCGTCAGACGCCCGGTGACGCGCTGTGTCGCGCGTTGGCGCTCTGATTGGCCGGTGCCTCCCTCGCAGACGCCCCATTATATTCCGACCGGATCCATAGAGCGCCGAGGTGAGGTGCCAATTTTACCTCGGGAACATTTACACCGCGCGCCGTTCCATCTTGCGCTCTTCTGTCTCACCCTCTCAATGCCGTTTCCCGAATTAACCGTCGAGCTGAGCGCGAGAGAGCGACGATTAGAAAGCCGCGGGAACACACACGCTGCGGTGCACGCGCACGCACTAATAACGTGCAGTATCAGAAACGGGAGGGCATAGATGCTGGAGCAGCAGAGTGAGCAACTTTCTTCCTAAGCCGACTGTACGTTAATTGAGGACTGACTGCGTATTAAAAGCTATTATACCTGTGATAGCGGGCTGGCAAAACTGCAACGTGCTCTCCCATGGGCAGCTAGGATTCGAGCCTTATCTTCTGCGGGCCCACGCAGCGGTGTATCTTCATTGAGCAGCAACTGCACGCAACTTTGTTGGCGAACAGCTACTATAGGTGCGCCGGCGGCTTTTTTGGAAGCTCGCATTTGCGCGCGCGATATTCTGCTGATGGGGCAGCCAGCGCCGGCCGGAAGTGCGGGCACACAAAAACCGCGCTAACGCGCGGCCCGGACGCTGCGAGCTCCTCCTCTTCTGCCCTCCTCGGTTTATTTTCGAATGGCTCGCGCCGGTGCCGCTGCGCGCGAGCTGATGCGAGACGGAATGTTGTCATTAATGTATCGCCGCCCGCTGCGCACTCGAGGTTGAGGGGGGTCCGATCGGGACCGGAACGTGGCCCGAGGAACAGGCCAAAATGTCGTCGAGCTCCGGTTTTTCCTCCGGCACAGCGCTTGAAACCGGGCGCTCGGGTTTGAAAATAACTGCGCCACTCGCGGTCGCGGCTGCCACGGCGTTATGTGTAGCCATTAACAATCCGTCCCGCCGCAGTCGGGCATCCCTCACATGGAGACTGCGCTGTACGCCGGCCCCTTCTCGAGAGCGACCATCGACAGCCGTGTTCGTGGTTCGGCACGTGTGCACCTGGCAGGAGCCGTCTGTTTGCCCCTCTAGGCTGGTTGCTGCCATCGCTGCTCCTGAGGTTGCCGTAGTGGCGTATTGCGTTTCTTTCCCGTGGGAGGAGGAGTGCGCATCCCGCCTGCTTAATGTTCCTTGCACTCGAAACAAATCGCCGAGCCTGATACCATCCTTCCAACCCATGTCGCGCGCATGTAGCGCCGTACTTTCTTGCAGCATGCACGCTTGCCCTCTCGTGTCACGGGGGTATTCACCCCTCAGGACTAATCTCACCACATAAGGTTCCTTGATGGAACTGTTTGCTTGTATTGTTGTATTACATATTTCCCGCAATGTGAAATGAGCTAGATATCCCTCTAATAAGCACACACGGATATCTTGTTTATTTTTTTTTCTTTTACGATATTCATAACTGTTATCGGGCTCTGCCACAGCACTTTCGTGTTGAAGAACAAACTCATTTTGTCGCAGTCTCGCAGAGCATTTCGAGAACACTGACGCAGGTGACCTATATGTGGGTGACTTTAGTAACGTCGTGCTTGCGTTTTAAAATGCATGCGCGAGCTCTCGAATAGCCTGCGACATTCAACACCTCTGATCGCGCGCCTTCGCGAACGCTCATGATACAGATCTCCGAAGAGTTTTGCCTCGGCCAAATGACGACACCTCTGCAGGGAATTCTTGTTCACATATTTGTCGGCGACACCGTTTAATTGGTACGTTCTAAATCTGGCAAGCCTATTAACGTGAAGGTTTCGGCTAGCTGGTACACTATTGCACAAGACATTAATCGCATGAGAATGCGCGGTTAATGTCATGTGTCTGGCGACCATTACCTTCTATCCGATCAATTATCTAGATCTGATAAACACGAGTTTGCAACATTACTTCACAGTAAAGTATCCACTTTGAGCGACACAGCGTCTTGTACTGTGTTCTGCTGCGCATCCGATGAGGAGTGCCAACTGTCGTAATATTGCTCTGTCCTCGTCGGCTGCCTGATCTCCTTTTCTGAAACCTCCGCCTCTTCTCATGCTCCCCTTCATGAGATGAGAGCCAGTGGCTGTAACACCGATTCTGGCAGCTTCTCAGACGAAAACAGGAGGTCTCTGCCAGTGATTGGGTGGAACTGAGTCCGAGCCCACTTTAGTTTCAAAAGGGTTGAGCGTCGGAATGAAAGTTCGCTCGCGGGAAGCGGGTATATCTGCGTATTTATACCCGAGCCCTCCGATGGCGGCGACGAGCCGAGTGCTTTGGCGTTTCCCCACAGCTGCGACCGTGGCTTGATTCCAACTTGCCTCGTCATGCGCTCTGAGAACCGCAAATTGACTGTCTCGGTTGGCCCCTCTTTCGCCGCCACCGAGCAACGGACGAAAGCATAGAAAAGGGGGGGAAAGAGGGGGGTATAGAGAACGCGCGAGCACGCTCAGCGACCCCCCCTCCCCCCTTCCTTTCTAAACCTCCTCGGCGCTTCGTGTTACACGGCCCGAGAGGGGTGGTGGTGTGGATGGTGGCGGGGGGAAGCCGCTCGGAACTGAGGGGGGTCCCTGAGGCACACCCGTAATTAGAAGGCTGAAATCAATCAATCACGTGAGCCTTGATCTTCCCCGGAGGCCTCGCCTCTCTCTGGCGCGCGCGCTTTCGCTCGGATTATTTTTAAGAGCCGTCGTCAAAGACCGTCTGTCTGTCTGCTCCTCCGTTTGACTTCTTCGCCCGTTATTATTCTTATTCGCTCTTGCGACAAGGCCTGGTGCCTGCCATGCACGTTGCACAATGCGACGTGGGGAACCATATCACACGACTCGAGGCGCTGTTCGCGACGACCAGACGGCCGCTGTTGTCTTTGTGAGAGCCGCCCCAATATCCGATTACTCGGCCCACATGCTTTTACCGTGTAACACGTGTACTACATGGCTCTACAATTCGACCGTGTTTTCTGCTTCTTATTGAGGAGCAAGCAATACGAAGCACGTTTATCATTACTGCGGTATGTAGACAGTTAACCACAACAATGTCCGAACGTTTAATCTAAGAGAAAGAAAAGCTGCACATATTCGCAGTTTTGGAGCACCAGCTGGTATTCGGATTGCCAGTCATTACTAGCGCACCAAACCATCATGAAACTCAGCGCAAAACGCGTGTAACACGAAGAGAAGAGGAAGACGCTTCGCTGAAGGGAACGGTATGTACATTTCGTCATGTTGTTTATGGGGTTGTACAATTTTGCAAAGAAGTGATGACAAACTGCTCGAAAATTAAAGGTTTCCTCAGAATCCCGCAGTCCTTCGACTTTTGCGGATAACTGTGTACATAACGAAAGTATACGTCTTGTTATAAGGCCTCGTGAAATTCGTAGGCTACATAACGCTTGCTGCACGACCCGCAGCGGTTGTCTATAGTGGTCACGGTGCTCGACTGCTGACCCGAATGTCGCGGGGTCGAATCCCGGCAGCGGCGGCCGCATTTCAATGGGGGCGAAATGCTAGAGGCCCGTGTGCTTGTGCACGTTTAAGAATCCCAGGTGGTCAATATTTCCGGAGCCCTCCACTACGACCTCTCTCATAATGATATCGTGGTTTTGGGACTTAAACGCCAACAATTAATATTATCATTATTATTAACGCGTACCACATGCACAGCCATCACGTGGCGTACGCAAGGACGATTACGGACCTCGTGCCAAGTCGCCCGTGTATAAACGATGGTCGAGGCAAGCGACGAAAACGATCCTGCGTTTTGCGTGGTGTCTGAACTCTCTGCAGAGAAGAAATGAGACGGCTTGAAGGAGGAGAAAAAAAGAAGGGAAGGAAACGAACCCCCGATCCGTCTTTCCGTTAAAAACGGAATACGCCAGCCAGCAGTCATCCGTCTGTCTCCAGGGCGCTCCTCTGTGTGGGCCTCGGGGTTTGAGTGAAACGCCCGTCTCCCTTTGCTGCCGTGGCTGTGACGACGAGGACGCCGAGCTTTTGCACATTTTAATAGCGCACCCGTGCCCCGCTTTTTCATTTCTTTTTTTTTGCGTGGTTTTAAGAAAAATATTTACGCCTTCGGTGCGTTGCTGCGGTTTGCCACGTGTCCTCATAAATCATCCCGCGGAAACGTCGCGGGAAACTCGTTTCCCCCTTATCCAATCAGGCGGGGTGAATGAAAAGAGTCGCTTCGCATTCTCGGGTCTGTATCTGCGGCGCTCTCGCGAAATGCAATATGCGCACGGAGTCAACTGTACGAGACAGGTAAAAGTGCACATAAAAAGCGGGAAGTTGGGAATTGGTTGGAATGATGAATGGCAAGAGAGGCGCGCAGGTTCAAGTCTGATTTTCGCCTGACAATATTGAATCGTTTTTTATTTTTCTTATTTGAGGAGAGCTATTGACATCGGACAGTTACTGCCGGCTACTATACTTGCCGGAGGATTAGAATGCCTGGGGAGTGAGTGAGTGAGTGAGTGAGTGAGTGAGTGAGTGAGTGAGTGAGTGAGTGAGTGAGTGAGTGAGTGAGTGAGTGAGTGAGTGAGTGAGTGAGTGAGTGAGTGAGTGAGTGCGTGCGTGCGTGTGTGTGTGTGTGTGTGTTTGTGTGTGTGTGTGTGTGTGTGTGTGTGTGTGTGTGTGTGTGTGTGTGTGTGTGTGTGTGTGTGTGTGTGTGTGTGTGTGTGTGTGTGTGTGTGTGTGTGTGTGTGTGTGTGTGTGTGTGTGTGTGTGTGTGTGTGTGTGTGTGAGAGCGAGAGAGAGAGAGAGAGACGGAGGAAGGGAGGGAGGAATGAAGGAATGAAAGGTTTTGCACAGTTCGCCGCTCTACACGTAGGAAACGCGGCCGAATGAATACACATTGGGCTAGTGCAATCGGTAAGACAGCTTTCATAACTGAGATTTGTCAAGGACTTTATCGCTTTTTATTAGTAGAAAGGCGTAACGTTAATAAGATGAAAGGGAAAAAAAAGAAAGAAAAACGCCGCCGCGGTTTCTTGAGCCAAGTTAGTGTCGCGTTTGGCTCCATTTCAACCAGCTGCTAACCTTCCACGTATAACGGCCGTCTTGTCGCGAAAGCAAAAAAGGGTTTAACTTATGTCGCGCGAAACCTAGGTATGCTCAATTTATCAACTGGATAGACGTCATCGGTGCTTTCGTTTTATGACGATAGTTGACAAAACGTTCTAACTACGTCCTTAGTGAAACTTTTTCACGAGGTGTGGCGCCACTGTCTGAGTGGATCAGCGCTGCTTCAACTAAATAAAGTCCCTAATTTTTTTTTTTCTTGAAAAATGTAGGGACTTTAGCTTCAACGTCTCAGACGTTGAAGCGGCGTCGCGACTCCGCCTCTGAGGAACCTGTTTCCGTCCCGCGCAACTAGGCGGTGATCTTAAACTATTACACAGGACTTGGGCGAACTTATTCCCTACCTCACCGAACACTAAATGAACAGGAATCGGTCAGCTGGAGACAAATTCAAACCGGCACGTTTCCAAATTTGCACACCCTCAGTAAGATGCGTCCTTCGGCATGCTCTCCTCGCTGCCCATGGTGCTCAGCTATAGCTACCCTATACCACATCACGGGGGAATATACGCTCTAGATGTATATTGCCACGTGGTTGTGAGCGCGCGTAGCAATATGCATAGGCGTGCGCATGAGTGTGTGTGTGTGGGGGGGGGGGGGGGGGGGGCTGTTCGATACGGTCGAAGATCAGCACATTTTTTGACAGAGATAAACCGCCTGCAACGGACCCTGATACACTGACGATGCAGGCAACCTGTATACATAGAAGAAGACTGTATACGTGTTCGATTGCAGCTGCTCAACCACTGTACTTACTATCGTGAACATTGACAACTACATCGACAAGACATTTTTTCGTCATTATACCGCACCCAACACTTTGCTGCCCTCAAGTGCGCCTCTTTTCGTTTGACCATGTGTGTATGCTGCCACTCTGACAGACCATCGGTTATCCGTCCATACGCATTGCGTGATTTGCCCCATTCGCCAACCTCGCACGCAGAGTATCATCTATAGCGGCGCTTGCACTCTAATCCAAATTGCCGTGTTGCTGTCTCCTAACGTTACACGCCCATAATTTTGCGTCGGCATATAGGCACTGATAAATGGACTCTATGTGGGTGACTTCACTCGCTAGCTGTGAATGTGCGCTGCTTGCACTGCACGTGCAGACACACACCGCACCGTTTGCGATTCCTTCTGCAGGAAGCATGCAGACGAGGCCACCCAACGTCAACCGTATAACCTTCGTAAGTGGTGCTTCGCGTACAGCACGTTGTTGCCCCGTTCTATTTTGTAATGGAGCGCGCACGCAGCGTCTGCGCGATGTATAGTAAAGCTATTAATAAATGCAACGCAATCAGAAACTTAATAACGCTCTGTATCGGGGCCCTTTCATGCAGCAATCAATCAGGAGTGATGGCCCTTTTCTGGTTAGATGTTTTCTTGCGTTTTTTTTTTTTACATCGCATCTATACATGGCGCGCTGCCTATATGGGAGAACAACAGTATAAGCTGCGATGCAAGGCAAGCCGTAAAAGAAAGGCAAGAGAAAAGGATTACGCCTCGGCACACGCCCCCTGCTTCTCGCGGCATACTAGCGAAGCTTGGCAACCTGCTCTCCGGTTTCGATGGCCTCGAGCGGAATCGAGACCCCGGAGCCTTTTCGATTCGAAGGTCGCGGGCGCGCAGTCCATATACGCAGCGGGGCGGGGACGATCCGCGTTCGGGGTGGACAGAGGACGCTGACGGATTGGTGCCGCCGCGCTAAGATACAGCGCCCAGTTGCGGCGCTGGTTTTAATTTCTTATGCCGGACCCTGCGGCCCCCGTTCCCTAATAGAAAGCTATCCTCAGGAATTCCGAAACCTGCTCGTATGCGCGTCTATATATATATAGGCGGATGGCCTTAGTGGGCCGGCCGCTGAACCGTCTCGCCGGCGTCGATCATCATCGCTTACACGTCGCCGGAGAGTGAAGAAAAAATCATTACCGGCCGGCGGTATTAGCCTCGGAAAAGTTGGCCCTCGACGCTTGCGCGTATGGAGTTCTTCGCACGGCATACGAACGCGAGAAATGCGTACAACCATGTGTATGTCCAGGCGTGTCCCAAATATACCTCCCGAAATGAACTGCATTCAAGCCGAAGTATAAATACACAATAGCAGGCAGCCTGCCATTGTGTGTTCATACCTCATTTTTGATTTCATTTTTCACCTCAATCATTACCTTAGATCTTTAGCTCTACCATGACCACTGTGACCCTAAACACCCATTTTACAATTATTGATCCACTATAGGATGAAATCATTGTTTTAATTCTTTTTAACCCTGGTCAATGATAAATAGGAACTTCATAGCACTCTTTCGCCTATATAGATGATCTTGTGCCGTTAAACGTTATCAATCAATCAAGCTGAGGTAGCATACATTGCTTTGCACTTGCCGACAGGCTCGGCTGCAGAGCGCTCTTAAGTGTGGCGTCCTGTTCTGACTTAGCATAACCCAATGCGACAATGACAAAGCATTGCGTTCGGAGGCAGCAGTAATCAGTTTGCAGCGGTCATGAAGGTCTGTGGGTTAATAAGCTACGTATGAACCCGACAAAGTCGGATCGAGACGGCTTGTTGGTATACCGGTTTCGTATAAGCCCTCAAACGGAGTGAGCCTCGAGTTTAGTGCTGTCAGCCGGACTGCAGTAGGCGGCCCAACCCGCCTGGCGAGATTCAGGTGAACGTGGTCATGTCGGGTTGGGCTATAGTTCAATTTCTAGTTTGATCGTAGGCATCGAGTACTTGTACAACTTGAGGATCATGAATACGCCCTTCTGGGGCCAACAAACGCTTCTTGACGTTGTTTTTGTTTCTATTGTGGAACCTTCTTGTTTGACATTTTCTATATTTAGTGTTCTCTATAGCGATAACAGAAATTACTGCCACTAATCTGTGTACTAGACAGCAGCTGTGTGTGTGCCATATGCCTTGGCAATCTTCACGCTTGCGAAGCTTTCACACACACGGCTTCTCAAATCGGACGCGACGTGTTTACTCAATTTGCCGAGAGACATTTGCAAGCGACAAAAGAACCGAACACGGGGTGACGGCACAAGATGGCGTAGAAACTTCCTGCTCTATTGAGAAAGCTCGACGGGGCAGGAAAACAGGACAAAGACATCGACTCCTCCGTGTCGCGCAAGTTGCTCGACAGAGCGTCAAGAAACGAGGCCCCGAAAGAAACAGCGCAGTTTATTCTTTCACGTGTCGTCGTCGACGGCTTCTTACGTTATAGCAGCGTCGTGTCACGTCGTCGTATATTTATACGTGCGCGTGCGCCTTTCAGCCGTTTCCTCAATCTGTTTTCCTTACTCACTACACACGTACACACATTGCCCGGACTCGCCGTCGCAAAGCATCTGGCTCGGTCTTCGTGAAAAATACACAGGCGTGAAAATGTTCGTCGCACTTTGGGCTTGCAATCACGACCGCCTCTAGCGGTGGTCTCCCATTATCCTTTTTATTTTTTTTTTCCTGCGAGGCATATATACACGCTTAGTCCGCTTTTGCAGCCTCGGCCACATTCGAGATGGGGAAAAAAAAGAAATTGCGAGAGATAAAAAAAAAAGACAAAGTCGACTCGTCGTGATTCCGCGGTGAGAATCGCGGACAAAGAAGGCCCTCAAGAGCCAAAGCGTCGACGCGCTCTTCTTGTCAGGCGGACGACGTGAATTTCGCTCGTCGACTCGCATCGGCGTTGCTCGCGCTAAAAGGTTGGTCACGCGTTCACGCGCTGCTTCAGCCTGATTCGACCGTTTCCCCGCACGTCTCGCACCGCGGAGCTCGTTGTTTCTTGTTTGCTTGAGAATTTGCTGGCTTCTTTAATCCCCAAGCATTGTAGCATACTCTATAGCGAAGTACACGGCGTGTCACATCGTCGCCGTGTCACTATACCGCCTGATTTTTTTTCTTTGCCAGTCGCGTTCGGTATTCCTGCAACGCCTGCGAACCGCACGTTGTGCCTGAACACCGTTGTGACGATGTTATGTTAAAGCAAATGAGAGCCCAAAAAGAAACACCCCCGGCAATCCCCATTGATCTTCTTATGCTTTGCCTTTAGTAGACGTCATCCGCGCTACGAGTAATTCGTCTTCTCCTGGCAGCAACATGTAGCGCAGGTCATCGCGCACACTCCAAGGGGGAAAAAAAAGCAATAAAAAGAATTACCTGTTCTTTCTCTCTGTGTGTGTGTGTGTGTGTGTTTTTTTTTTTTAGTGAGTCCTGAATTGCCACATATACATATATAGCTATTTCTAAAGATCCACGTTAACTCTCTTTTGGCGATTATTGTGCTCTCTTTGGACAGTCTCTCCAAACGAGAGTTTTTTATATATGTGGCAAGTCAGGACTAACCAGAAAAAGTAACAGGTCCACCTTTGTTTGTTTGTTTTTTCGAGTGTCGATTAAAGATCTGTCTGCGTGTACTGTGCTCTCTTCGAGCCCAAAAAGTTCTCGATCCGACCTGTTGTTCACCAGGGACACAGGCAGAAATTTTTTTCGGTGGAGGGGGAGGGGGGGGGGGAGTGTTAATGCTCGTGCGTGCATTATATATGTAGATGCAAAAGGGAAAATTGTCGGCGGGGAGGAGTGGTCTGACCCTTCCCTCCCTTCCCTGTCTACGCCAGTGTTATTCGCTTTCGAAAAAGTATGCTTCATGGTTTTACCTGAACTAAGCGCACACAGACGAAGACAAAAACAAAAGGACAACGTCTTCGTCTGTGTGCGCTTAGTTGCAGTTAAAACCATGCATTTCAACCAACTAGCCCAGTTGTCTATTCTATTGAAGTATGCTTCACTTAATTTCCGCTGGTATAGATAATTCTGCTATTCCAGCATTTCGGTACTGCTGTGCCTAAACTTTCGTTTTTAATAAATGTTTCTGTATAGTTCGAAAGTGCTGCCGGGCAGTCGAACTGATGGGCCTCCTTTGTGCCAAGCTACGGCCTTCTCCCTTTCTGTGACGTAAAGGTGTAGGGAGAAGCCGTCACGGTTAGTTGGTACATATCGACCTGCGTATGCACGTATAGTGTGTCTAAATCTTAACGATCGTGTAGACATGACTGGCTCTCGTGGAGGGCCGCTAGCATGCACCTTCGTCTTAGTCCTCATGCCGTGCCGACGTCCACTATGCTGTATACTCCACCGAAAAAGAAAGCCCGAACGGCTCACGTGTGTCAAGGAGATAAGAAGTCAGCGTCGTCGATTTGAGCGGGGCCAGTGAACTCCACCAGGAGCACAAACAGCGAACGATGCCGCCGTGCCGGAGTGCTCCGGTTCGCCCATCTCGGGTTCCTCAGATTCCGTCGAGGTCAGTAAAAAGAAAGCACGCGGGAATTCTGTCTAAAAATCCGAGCGCTGCGTGGTCGGATAATGCGCGGCCACCCTCGCCCCAAACCCATCCGCATCGCACCGTGTTCTCAGCTCACTCGCTCTTTCACGCTAGACGTCAACGCAGTCGTGTTTTATTCGTGGTGACTTTCTTCCATTTTTACGTTCCCGCTGCGCTGTTTGTTTCTTGGCGTTCGCAGGCCAAGCGTTTTGCATCGTCGTTCTCGGCAACGCACTCGGAAGGGTACGCACGGACACATTCCCTCTTGGCCCCGCGGGCGGGCGATGTCATTGCGGTCGGCGGCGTGCGTTGACGCTGATGCAGCCCGAGTGTTGTTCGGACCCTGACCTTCGCTCCCACAGTCGCTGCTTCCTTGTCGCGCATCGCGGCAGCAGCTCGCTCCCGCTGCTCCGAGCTGTTCGAGGAGGGCGCAGCCATTTTTTTGACGCGGCGAGCGTGAGCGCGCTGTATAGCTGACCCCGGCGGAGTTCCCCAGGGCGCCGCGCTTAATGGTCTCCTCCGTTCGGTGTTGACACGTCGTAACCGCTGCCCAGAGTTGTCGGCTGGGCGCAGATAAAGTGAGGCGACGCGGCTCGCCTACAAAATAAGGGTGTGACTTTGAGGGGATCTTTAAAAACTTCCAGAGAGCTTTCGGTGCCGATGCCTCGAGGTGTCAGATAGATGGGCGGCAATACTGCTGATGGTGTGTATACATGCATATATAATATAGAACGTGATTCCATATGCACATATGCTCTTTTTCTGGCCTTGAAATATAGGCTGCGTGCGGTACATAAACTCACGCGACCTTAATAAAAATCAGATGAGTAGAATCAGAGTCCGCAACGAAATCAAACCCAGGTATTCTGCGGACAGTCAAGTATTCTACCACATGCGGAGCCACGCCAGTGCTTGAAACCGCTTTGGAAAAATGCCCTATACAGTCGTCATGTCGGGCAACAGGTGTAATATTGCGTGGCATAAGCGTAGAATCGCATCAAACATCACACCATCTGAATTGTGCATATGAGTGGGTGATTGAAAGCTGCCATTCATCATCATCAGCAGCAGCAGCGTCAGCATCAACAAGGCGCGCAGTAATCACGTGATCTCTCGAGCTCCAATGATGATAATGATACGATAGCCCCACCGGACGGCTTTCGCCTTCGAGTCGTCTCCGAGCCCTCTGAGTTTTTTTCGTTATTATTATTATTATTATTATTATTATTATTATTATTATTATTATATTATTATTATTATTATTATATTATTATTATTATTATTATTATTATTATTATTATTATTATTATTATTACTGACATGATAGACGAAGACGAGGGTGGACATATACGCTCTTTAGTATGTGGTGCGTACAACGCGCAGTCACACTCAAAATAAAAGTCAAAAGAAAAAAGGTTCCAGCGCAATAAAGCGAACAATAATGTCGCTAAACTCAGTGACAATGTAAACGAAAACTGAAAAAATAATGCGAGCCACATTGACGTCATATGTATGCGTGCTCTGCGATAGGAAAATATAAAAGAATGATCGCGTAAACTAAACAGGCTTTCGGAGGGACCAACTTCGAGACGGGTTTAATGTTGAAGTGCACTTTTGCATGGCTCTTGTACGCGCTGCGCCTACCTTAATGCCTTTGAACTGAATGTGTGATGTCATTAAAGATCTAATGTATACAAAACAGGGCCAGAATAAAGTATACCACAACTACAAGCCGTTTAATTCCTTTTCTCATTTCATCGGTTACTCGAGTGGTTTTCCAGCTGAAATTTTTACCGCGAAAGCAAGAAACTCTCGGAACATGGCTATCGATTACGGAGGCTAGTCGAAATCAAGAACAGGTACAATGTCCGCATACCTTTGCAAGCCAGCTGCTACGCCAAGGGCCATGGTACAGTGAGCTGCGCAAATAATAACCGATTAACAAACCTGGCAGCACATCGCACGAAGCATCATTGCAAGCCCCTGTTTAATTATATGGTGATGTTATATAGATAGGCACCGAGACATGAACAAAAGACTCATCCTGGAGACCCCATTAACAAAAACATGTACAAAGTGCATCAGTCAGCCGTCTATATCTCCGTAAACGATAAGATCAATTTCCTCAAAGTCCCGCACCAGCGGTTAACAGATTGAGGTACCTTTCACGTTTTCTATTTTTGCTTTTTTAATCAGTTTCCTGTTGCACATGCGTGTACACCTTCGCGTTTATTTATTATGCAATAACTTCCCAACTGAGAGTCAGCGCTGTCCGTGTGTGCTTCTTGTTCGTCCGCGTTGTATTTCACGATGTACAAGTCAGTTCAATATGAGCCAGAATGCGTTCCGAACTATTGACAATAATAGCCGCACATGCTTCCTACCCTTCTCCTTTTATTTCTTTATTTCCCTCCCCTAATCGCAGTGTAGGGTAGCAAACCTGTTTAACCTCCCTGTCTTTCCTCATTTTCTTTCTCTTCCTGCTAGGCCAGCGGCGAGGGCCACATGATAAGAGAGAAATATAATAAGGCGAAATGAATCCTTACATCAGAACGGCTCATATATGTTTGATGCAGGGGGGGGGGGTCATGTAAGAAGAGGGGGCGCAAAATCTGCCCCATACATTGACTTAATAGGGACGGGGGCGCCGCGATGAACCTTCGCCCCCCCCCCCCCCCCCCCCCTGAAGGGGAACCCTGCTCACGCCTATGGTTTGATGCATGCCTGAGGGCACGTTGGTATGTCATGTTAGAGATTGCCTTAACCGCATGCCGTATACCACCGTGTGGAGATGCGCATCTGACGGCATTGATTAAATATCTCCGTCCAGTGCGACACAGCAGGTGCAGCGCTTGGCCAAATGCATTCGGGACAGCGGATTCGTACCTATATTACACACGGCAGTGAAACATACCGGGCTAAAACACTCCTATGCAAAGTTGCACCTTCGGTGCACGAGTAGCTATCTGCACTGCTACGTTTTGAATAAATATAACTTTATTCGTAATAACGAGTTATGAAAAGCAGGAACGCCGGATTAACCGAATGAATGAATGCTGGCAAGAAGTCCTGTCATGTTCTATTCTAACTTGCTTGCTGTGGAGGGGCTCAATCTTATATCGCCTCGGCTACTCCATTTCTATACGTTCTGCAGCACAATAAAAAAAAGGGATGGTGATCCAAAAACAAAAAATGAACACGTAAAGAGAAACATATAGAAAACTTAAACAAATAAGGAAAAAAAACATGGCGATGGACAGTTCATGAGCAAATGTTCCCTTTGCAATAAAGCGTTAACACGCACACATTGCTGTCCAAGTTCTACCCACAGTATACACATATCTCTTCATATTTAGTTGTGCATGGCTGCTCATGACAAGCGCTGATCTGGATCAGTGTCCACTAAGAAGTCTTTTAGGAATATATTCACATTTTTCTGAACGTGCTTTTAGGACCACGGTCTAAGTCATTTTTGTAACCTGAAGGCGCGCTTTACCCGAACTTGCTAGTTTTTTCCTTCACTTGTGTGCTTTAAGCATTCCAGAAGAATGTGTCCAACGTTCTCATTTTCATGACCACAGTAGCACTCAGATCAGTTGAGTCGGTGTATCTTGAGCAGGAAACTATTTGTGTATGCTACTTGCAGTTGAAGCCTGTTAAGTAACGTCTCTTTTTGTCGTGGGAGATCTGTCGCTATTGAGAAATTTCTTTGTGGATCAAATTTCATATGACAATGATCGCTTTGATTTAGTGCTATCAGACCACCTCTCCTGCAAAACCAGTTCATTCAAACTGTTACAGCTCATCGCTTCTTAAGTGTCGTATCAGACCGGAAACTGACATGGTCTTATCATGTCCAGTCCCTTGCAAAAGTCCAGCGTTGAAGACTGTCAGCCATTAATTATCTAAATGTCCAGAGTATGCCCGATTTTACTAAAGTTCAACGCCTATTTATGCTTTACGAATGAATGTAAAAGTTGTCCTCCTCTAAATAAAAAACGAAGTATAGAAAAAAAAAGATTGTATGGCTGCCAACTTGAGTTACTTTGATTCATCGTTTTAAACGAACGTTTCGCAATGCATAATAATGTTGTTGATTCACATTTTATGGTAATTAAGAGCCCCAGTCAGGAAGAAACAGTAAAGTTTTGGGTCGAGAAAATGACCTAAATCGTGTGACCGGGATGCTCGACGGAAGCCGCATGTGCTGTTGCTGCGTCGAAGCCCGTGGCGCGTTGAAGTCCTCAACATTAAACCGGGCACAACGCTTCCAGTGCCTGTTCTTGCTTCCAGTGTAGGTTTTGCTTGATAGGAAGGTAAGCTTACTGTGCAGATCTCGTATACGCAGTGCATACACGTTTCTTCTCCAAGCTCTAATTTCACGTGCACACATCATTTTCTGTGCCTCCTCGCTGCTTTTGTGTGCGCATTACTGAGCGCTTATTTGCGCGTGAGTATATGCATAACTGTTCGCACATATGTTTCTACGTGTTTGAAAGAGTGAGATTCAGAAAGCCACAGGTGGTAGTAAAAAAAAAAAAGAAATGGGAGAGGAAAGATAAGCGTTATTCGTATACAGCCTAAGCGTGACGCTAATCTCGTGTACTTCGCTGTAAATGTCGTATCAGCTGAGCCATTTATTGGCGGGATTACAACGGCAAGCAGGGGCGATAAAAGGATCAATGCTTAAATGAAGGCGAAAATGAGATGACACAAGTGGTGTGGAAATGAATAGCTCTGCGTTACTTGAAAGACGTGGCGCAAAGTTAGAACCGAGAATAACCAAAAAGAGACAAAAAGCCCTCAGTCAGCCCTCCAATATTCTTCTTTCAATTCGATATACAGCGCGAACCATATAGACCATATAGACTATTTTACGCGTTTCGGTGCCGCCATATTGGGCTTCTAACCTTGCCGGTTTGTATCAATTTAACTAAACAAGCGGTGCTATACGGTACATACATACACATGATAACGGTTGGGTTGGCGCATTACATGTTTCGTGACCTTATCCATTCACGTCGCGATATACAAAAAATAAGAAAACATTCATTTAACAGTCCGAGATGGTAGCTCCGATATGCATACGGTAAAATCATCTATACGAATTGCGTTGCCTTCAAATAAGTGCGTGAAAATGTTGCGACTGCCAGCCCTCCACTTGTATTCTCTCAGTTCTGTATACGGCGCGCACCATGTATAGGCCTTCCCGACGCGCAGTTGTGTGCACGAAGGATGGCGCGAAGCTTGGAATTGTGCTCCAGTCTGCTGCTGCTGCAGCGTCGGTGACCGCCACTCGTCCCCTCGGACGAGCCGGCGCCACCAAAATGTCATTTGCTTTTATTTTTTTTCTTTCTTTTTACTCTCCACTGTAGGGCTCGGGTTTCAAATAGACGGCTCCGCGGTGCCGTGTGTCAGGGCGGCGATACGAAGCCCAATTGGATCCCCGACTGTCCCTGATAGCGCATTATTCGAGAGCGACATCGCAATCGAGCCACTCTCGCCGGGAAGACTGCTGGCGTCTTATTTTATCGCGCCCAACAAGATCCTTGAACTGCGGATGTGCGAGGGCAGCGCACAGGCTCACTGGAGAGAATCAAACAACTTGTCTTTGCCGCTTGGTCTCCACTGACTGGCGTGTGACTGACGGCCCTGTGCTCCCGCATTTTTTCTTCTTTTTGTGGCGTTATATATACGTTCATCCGGTCTCTCAAGTAGCCAACGAGAGGAGTAAATCGCGTCTCTTTTGCTAGAAGGAAGGGTGGCTATTTTCGAAGCGTTTGCTTTTCGCATGTTTACAGTTCAATTAAAAATGAAGCTAGGCTTGCTTCATTGATGTCACGAGCGGACAGCAGCATACCACAATCTTTTCGTCAATATTGTTTCTGTATGGAAAAAAAATGTATGTCATATGAAATCGCCACATCGGCATTATTATGTAACCATCGTCTGTGGAAAAGCCTGTAATTTCAAGGAGCCTGGAACCCTCTACCAACATTTAAGGGGGTGCCTAGCCTGATGATCCACCATATATGCACATATACCTCCTCACACTCACGTCCACACGTATGTATATAAGCAGCCCGTGCAGGTGGGCTGGGAAAACCACTGTGTGGCGACCGCAGCTGCCTTCTGACGAAGTGCGACAGCCGGACTTAACGTTCGACAACTGAGCAAAGACCAAACGTGTACTAGATTCCTCCTCTGCTATCAAAAAAAAAAAAAAAGCTAAACATGCTAAGGCAGCATCAGGATACATCCAGTCTCCGTCATCCCATATTTCTTCATGATAGTCATATATAGGTTGAATGTTCAAGTTTTATTTATGCCAACACCAAGCACTTGCGGGAATAAACACCCGGAGCTGCAAAGCATGTTGGTTTATGTATAGTTACATCCGCGTAAAATATCTATGGGTAATTTTATTTTAGAAGAGAGATATGTATCCACGGAGTTTGTGTAAGCAAGACCGCGGTGTCCTACTTACCACACCATCGTTATTGGATGTCTTTAATACACGTGGCATTCTGTCATGTATATTCGAAAGCATGAAAGCGTAACTGACTGTCTGTTGCCTCGCATTTTGAGTAATACCGCGCACTTTCAACTATAAGCGTCACTGCGTCAACTTCGTTAACGACACCAGTTGAATGCGGCGCTGGGTCTCTAAAACAGAGATCTTTCCGGCGCCATCTGTGTTTCCATCTGGTTCCTCAGTACACTGAAGCCCCTCAGGTGCCCCAGGAATCCGCTGTGTGGCGCGTCAGTGGCCCGTGACGTCAATTCTGCGGACGGGCTGCGTCGCATCATTCCGCGGAGGAGCGAGAGAGCCGAACTTCGTGTTCGTGCGAAAGCCGGAAGTGCGTTCGTGCGTGCTCGTCAGAGTGAAGCTTTCGACCCGGGCCCCGCGTATTTTTCCCCCGCACTTCGATGAGGGCATCCGAACGGGCGCGAAGGGCCGGCGGCCGGTCCCGATTGGTCGCCTTAAGGTACCGCTGGAGACCCCCTTTCCCCCCCGTCCCGTGGCGGAACCAATCGGGAAACGGCATCGTCGAACTGCAGGGGCCAATCCGGAATGGCGGCGCCTTCGAAAATCAATTAGGAGTAGCGAAGCGCGAGGAGCGTGACGCCAGCGCCGGCGCGGCGTCAACGGCGTCGGCCGTCCCGGCAAACGCGCACCGACCAATCGCCTTCCGGATCGATGGTCTCCGTTTCGTCCGGACGGCAGGGCATGCGCAGACTGCGCCCCCCCCCCCTTCGGTGATCACCTCTCGCTTTCTGGTCCGAGGGCATCGGAGCAATCTGAAGGAAATGCGTACGAAGAAAACAAAGGTGGCTGATAGTGCCGAGAATCGACATGCCTCGGTCCCGCAGTTCACAGCCTCATTCACTCGGTTTCAGCTATTGTTTTTGACTAACGCTCAGTCTTCGCAATGGCGCGTGCTTCTTAGTCAAACAACATGTTGACGCAACATTTATTGTTCGTGCTGCTGCGTGCGCCTCCTGACGGAATAACAGCAGCGTTAAGAGACAGGTATCGCATTGCGAGTACCCTGACGGCGCATGGAGCTTACGTTTCCTTGAGAAACACGCACAGGAGGGTGAAGATGTTTAGCTCGGTTATTACGAGCGGACGTGATGAGAGGCTAGCAGCCAGAGCGATATCGGTGGCGTTTGGAAAGACGCGCGGCTTCACGTCATCGACCGCTAGCGCTCGCTCAGTCGTTACGAGGAAAGGATGTGATGTGCAAGAAGAGAGCGTGATCCGACCGGGCGCGCCTTCTCCATCTTCCGCGCTGGTGCGGCCATCTTCCTTCTCGCTCCCCGCTCGCCTTCTCGACTCCCTCGCCGTCGTCTATGGGGGAGGGGGGGGGGAGGAATCGGTCGGCGCAGCGCTGCCGCCGCCGATCGGGGCTCGTTCGACGTCGGCGGCGACTCCGCCTCCCGACGACGACGACGGCATCGGCCCACCTTGTTCGAAGACCGCCTCCGAAGATGCGCTCCGATGCGCGCCGCCGTTTGATTCCGAGGGACGAACCGATACGGGCTCCGTTCGCCCCGCCTTCGACTTGCCAGTCAAACAGCGTCGTGTTTCGGACGGGCCGCTTTTCTTGATACAGGCGAATCGGGCCGCCAACATCCGCGACCGCCCATCAAAGCGGAGGGCGAGCACCGTCTGCGCCTATCTCGTGGCGAAAGGCGAGGCGTCAAAGTGCGAAATAAACTAGGAACTACATTAGACAGGCCGCAGACACTGTGGGCGAGGGTGCTTTGCGTACAATGAACTCAGACGCATTGAGCCGAGGACTCGGCTAACTTCGCGTCTGGGAATCCTCGGAAAATTTTTAACGAAAATCTCCCACGTACAAGCCCTTTCGAGCTCTGCGCTTCAATTGCTATATATTATCCACCTGTGTGCAGATCGTTGTACGAACTAATGCCATTAGCCGAGCGTTACCTCAGGGCCTCTTCTTTGGCCTGTCGTGTCATCCCCGTCCTCACGAGCGAATGACCACCCTTCGGCAGCCTTGCGCAATTCACACATCACAAGCCAGAGGCTGATATCGGTCCGCTCCGTATACGATCTGGTAATATACGGCAGTGAATTCACGGCGTGGAGTATACCGCACGCTTATTAACTACGCCTAACAATTTCACTGTTTCTTTCGTTCGGTAATTCACATCGCGCACAAGTGAAACTTGTCCTTTTAACTACCATCAACTGACTCTATGGGCACCTATTCCAGAACACTTTCGCAGGCAAGGTTTGGTTGTCGACGACCTCAGCTTGGCCCATCTCAGACACCGGCGATATTGCGAGTTCGTCTTAACACGATTACGCTGCCCATCTACTGTTCTGGGTGCAGAGGACACATGCGGTACTGTCACTTGCTCTGAATGTAATCTCAAATCCCGGTGGCAGCCGGTTTTTTCCTGTAGGCTGAGCAGACATGCAGCTAATGCGACTGAGCGCTTTCCTTAGACGCACAGTGTATACCACGACGAGCGATGTAGAAATACGAGCAGTTTCGCAAGGGTGTCTTATAAATTATGGTCCCGCATTTACAAAGCAGTTTTCGCGACACAGCGGTATACGTAAGAACATATGAGGTCCAATATTTATATCTAACGTAATAATTTAATTAGCAGAAACACTGAGCCAGTGAAACGCAGTTCTTATGGAATGGAAGGCTCTGTGAAGTCAATCCTTCATTCGGAGGCTTTAGCGCAGCGCTATGATCGCTGCATACACACGGACGCAGTTAGCTAATTACGTGCAAAGGCGTTGGTTGAAACGTTGGAAGTAGGTTTTGAAATTTGATTTTTGATGCAAATCTCACTCTACGGCAGAAAGTCGCGGTGCTCAAACCTTGCCTTACTGTGACACAGATGACGTACATGGTGCCTATATCTCCAGTATGGACAAGAAATGCTTTCCAAGTGCAGAGGATCTTGACAGGTCATAATCTTCAACCATGAATGTATACGAAACAGGAAGTACATAGAATCAAAGTCCGCTGCTTTCTCTCGCAAGTTTAGGAAACAGTACCCGTATTCACAAAGTGGTTTCTTTGTTGAAGCGGTGTTGAGGAACACATACGCATTACCAAGCGTGATCGTCAGTTATAAGGAGTTCTTATACGAACGAAAGTACTATACAGTCTAAGAAAAAAAAAAGTCATTTTACTCTTTTTTAGACAGTCTTCAGGTGCCACATGTATAACCCTCTTTAAAAGATACACTTTAACTCTCTCTTAGCGATCATTATACTCTCTTCGGAGAGTCGTGAGAGGCGCGGCTCTCCAAAGAGAGTTAACGTGTATCTTAAAAGAGAGACATATATGTGGCAAGTCAGGACACACCAAGAAGGCTAAAAGATAGGGGTATGCGAATAGGGATTTTTGGGATCGAATCGAATACGTATACAAATAGAATACTACTGTTCGAATAGTTTTCGAATAGCAAGCCACCCATTTTCAAAGCAGTCCTGCACTATAGTAAGGTAACAATTTTCAAGACAGCCCAAGAAATCTACAACATTTTATTGGAAACAAATATTCACAAGCTTTAATTTAACTGACGAAAAAAAAAATAACGACAATCATGTAAACTGAGGCACGCTCGTACACAGGAGCAACTAGAGCCTCCAAAATGTTTTGTAACTGCCGGCTGAAATATTGCAGTAACTGCAATATTAAAGGTATTACTTTTTCAACGGCTTTTAAATAAAAAAGATCCATTAAAATTAAGAAATTTTCATGAGTTAACATCATCATGAATGTCATGGTGAAGATAGTGGATTGACGACACTGTCGCTTCGGCGACACTGGTGTTTTAAGCAAGAACGTGTTCGTCATGTGATCAATATGGCGTCGATAGTCCTGTAAGTAAGTGGGCTGCGTGCATCTGGGCACGTCGATGATGGAAACGAGAAAAGTTACCCCTCGCTGTTTTAACGTCTCGTTCTTTCAAGCATTTTTCGTCGCTGCTAATTATTCGAAAAATATTCGACAAAATATTCGGTATTTCAAATATGCACTATTCGATCCGAGTACTGAATCGAATGGAGCGCTATTGGATTCGTTATTCAAAATTTTCGAATATTCGCACACCCCTAGCAAAAGATACTTTTTTTTTTCCTTAGAGAGTGGTGAATTTGACCACGAGTCTGTGGACGTAGCATTTCCAGCAGACGTTGCTCGTTTTTCCAAGCAACTCTCGGGTCTTTATAATTAGACTTACGAGGAGTAATTTTGGCAAGTATAAGTAAAATCGCACTCAGCAGTGTTGGGCTCGCCATTTCAGTAGGCTACGCGTAAGTTAAATATGATGACTTCGTTCAGTTAGCAAACACTTTAGGTCATAGGAGGACCATCTTTAGGCGCGTTTGTGAAAGGTGGCTCATTGCCGGATCGTTTGTCCGACCAACTCGCGATGTGATCATTCGATAATTTAAAGGATCCACAGGGTCCCTTATGCATTCGCCTAAGACGACTCGAAGGCTATAGTCCTTCTGATTTGATGTATTGATCCTCCCCCGCACCCCTCCGAAAACTTTCTTCACCTAACGGGATTTTGCACTGCCTCTAGGATCGGAGGCATTGAAAGCTTTCTGCGTCTCACCTGGTTTTGCACTGCCTCCGTGATCGGCCCACCTTTGACCAAGCGACGATGTCATGTGACGTCACTTTATGTGACGCTGCTACTGCTAACGAGTCCAACATCACTGTCGGCTGGCATCTGTTTTTATACGAATTCTACATCGTAGGAACTTTGTTGCGAGTACGGGATCTGAGTAAGACTCGAGTGCAGTATATGTCCTTTCTCGGGACTCCTCACCACACAACCCCTTCGCTTGAGATGTGTCTGAGGACCCGGTGCACGTGCATCTGGTCTTAGGACCACTTTTCACGAGACAAGTATTAGCATTATCCGCAGATCGCTTACGGCGTAGACAGCTCCTCGCTTCCTGTCGCATCTTCACTCACCGCGAGGAAACGGACGAGCGGTCGACTGGCCTGCGTCGTGCTCAGCCACATGAGACTCGTCGAGCGAATATAGATAGCACGCGTATCGTCTAGCGAAAGCAGAGCGACACACCGGAAAACAAAACAGGAGCATAGGCGAGAAGGGAGAGACGGCGGGAGACGAAAAGCGCGCACTCCCGATGATTGCGCCAGCGCGCTATGGCGAGCTCCCGTTCTGCCTGAGACGAAGTCCCACAGGGGCACGTATACACGTGAAGAACAGTGGCGATAAGAAGAACGCTCCTTGTCTGAGTTGAAGTCGAAAAAAATAAAGAAAGGAAAGTGAAGAATGAAGAATGCTGACGGGACTCGAGACGGAGTTGAGCATATAGAGGGGCCCATCCTAAACAGCATCGCTTCGAAGCATTTCTTTCACGCAAAACGCGCCAGCGGCGAGCAAGAAGAGAAAGAAAGATTGTGAGTGGAAGAGAGAGAAAAAAAATGAGAGAATAAATGAGCGAGTTAGCGTCTGCGGGAGAACGGTGCACTGCGATGCACGCGGTTGCGCTAAAAGCGTCCCGAGCCGCGCGGACCGGGCCAGCTGTTCACCGCTCGATCAATGCATGCAGGAGTGGAGCCGCGCAGCCGCCACTTGTCCCATGCAGACTACGTGCGCGCGCCGCTCGAGCCCAAAATTGTGCATGCCACAGTGGGCTGTATACGTCCTATAAAATTCCATGCGCGGGCTTTCTGTTGTTGGTGTGTGCTGCCTGCGCCATGCTGTGTTTACAGGACATTCACGGACATCTGCTTGTTAGACGTGGCCTTGAGACATGTGAGACAAAGCCATTGACATGCGATACGCAGCCGGTCATTTCTTTTATTGCTTGCGTCAAAACCCATACGACCAGGAGTCGAGGAAAGCCGCACTTCAGAGGGCAGTTTAACACAAAAATAATCACTGCTCAAAGCGTGCACAATGTTAGGAGAAGCCACAACCGTGGAACATCATGATTTTTGGGGTCGCACTGGCGGTGTATATGCACAACCAAGTGAATCAGACATTTAGGCCAGGAAAAGCATAGAGGTGTGTTTAACTGTAGTCTGCTAATTGCTCCGTAAATTGTAGACAAAAATCGCTGTTCACCCAATCATAAGTAGACGAAAAATCACCCGTTCCGTTGGTGGGATCTGAATATGTAGGTCATTCCCTTAGCTGCAAGTTATATTGGAATAGAATTAGGTGTATATTAACCAGGATCTGGCTGGATAGCCTTACGCAGACCATGCTTTGAGCATCTTGAGCGTTGTCGGCTAACCTTTATGTGATATGGTATTGCGTTACGTCTACAATACCGCAGAGAACGCACAGTGAAAGACACTTCGTCGTCCCAAACATCGCAGTGGTGGTTGATGCCAAAGTGTTAAGGCTGCTTGGATAGAGACAGTTTCTTTATTATTATTATTATTATTATTATTATTATTATTATTATTATTATTATTATTATTATTATTATTATTATTATTATTATTATTATTATTATTATTCGTAGTAGCAGTAGTATGTCGATGTGGACCGCACAACCTCTGGACTTTCTGACTTGTAACGACCGCCAGAAAGCGAAACGTTCAAAGCACGGCTTAGCTAAAATGCTCCACTTTGATGCGCCGTGAGATTGGCAGTTTGTTGGAAGGTATAACCGAGGAAGGGGCGGGGGGCAGCATATGGTCCCGCTCCGGAAGGATGGGACACTGTGGTGGCATCAGCGCTCTCGCAGTCTGTTTCACAAACGCGGTAGCTGCTGGCATTGTCATAGTAGTGTTCAGCTCGGAGCAAAGCACCTTCGCCGGCGTAGCGTAACGAGTTCGCGAGAAGGAAGGGTGTCCTCGTGGCGGAGTAGGAAAAGGGGGGTGTCTCGGAGGGGCGGCTGCCCTCGCCCGGGCCGGCGCTGTTAGAGACGGGAGGGGGGGGGGGGTGTTGTCCTCCCCCGCGCGCCCGTGTGTGTGGGGGGTCACGTGGCACGCGCAGTCTCCGCCCGCATCCGCCTGGCGTCGCCGCCGCCGCCGCCGCGTCCTCCACGGGCCAACAGGTTGATTCCGGCGAGCCTCTTCGGACGACCTGCGCCCGCCAGCGCCGTTTTCTCGCCACCATCTGCCGCAGGACCACGCCGCGTCGTAGCCGCTCGCGCAAACCCGGCATTCTCCGCCAAGCGCACAAACCGCACGGCAAGTGTGCGCCTCGGCGCTGGGAGGTGCTGCACCCCGGAAGTGAAACCGGCGCGCGCGATCATCTCTCCGGACCGCGGCTCGGCCTCCGGAGAGCGGGAGGAGCGCAGCGACCTCGACTATCGGATCGCCACTGGCCTCCCTCCCACATCGGGCGCCCCCCACCGCCGCCCCCCCTTCGAGACCGCTCTCCCCCCGATCGCTCGGCTACTGCTCCCGAGTGGAATCTGCGTCTGGTTTCGGTTTCAGTTTACCCCTTCACCGCTCACCGAGCTGTCGGTTTGCGGGGTGCAAAAGGGGGGTTTGGTGCTTTTGACGCTTGCGTCGTCCTTGCGTCTTCACGGAAACGTAGCCGTCATCGCTGTTGGAACCGCCGCCACCGGCTGGCCACCGCGCTCGTCATTGCTGTGTGTCGCGCTGACCGTCGCTGTGTGAGGCTGTGAACGGCGTGCAGTGTTCGCGAACAGTGTGTCGACTTGGACTTCTGCGTCATCCCTTTCCTGTCGCAGACGCCTTGATGTGAGTAATCTCGAGATACTTGTCCCTCCCCTCACTTCGCCTTGTTCGACGAAGGCCACTGAATTCTAATTTGTTGTAGTGCACTCACAATTATTACAGACATGAACATGTAAGGCACACGGGACAACAGACACTCTTGTATATTGTCTCAGGTGTCTTCTACGGCCGTGTCGTTTCTGCAGCAGAACGAATTGGCCCGAGAAGCCCACGTAGCTTATCGGTGACTTCATTTGCTTTCTGCTTAGAACCTTAGTTGGTGTGAAGATGTGGCGTTATATGACCATGACGCAGATATGTCAGAATGGGGTGGGTGTGAGGCATCTTTTACGCAAACTAGCCATTAAGAAAACTTATCCTTCTGCTTACTTCACTTCTTCGCCTTACTTCGAGTTTAACACCCCTCCTATGGCTATGAAAAAATCCGTAAACAGGGGGTGGGTGCTCGAAATCAGTTCCAGCCTTGAAGAAGACAAGTCCACTTGTCGAAACGTTGGCTCGAGCACCCACCCCCTGTTTTACGGATTTTTTCATCGCAGCTTCCATCTTCCACTTCCTGCCGTTTTTTGGATCTCCTATGGCTATGTCTCTGTTAAGTCTGTCTCTCTCTGGAATTTGGCATAGGTACTTCGGCCACAGCGCTTGCACACTTCAATTTGCGTTCAAATACTCTTCGATACCATGTTCGTTCCACACACCCAGAAACAAGCGCCATCGATAGCAGTTATGCGAATTTGTGAGGTATCCGGCCGGCATGTTAACGCACAAAAGGGCTCCACTGCTTTTAAAACGCCATATAGGCAGCAGCACATGTTAGAGGCTGTTAACTTCAATGGTCGAGAAGAGCCGCATGCATCTATGGTAGTGGACGACATTGCTGCAGGCTTCAAACGTACTTCCATAACACTTGTCACCTCAGCAAACTTAATGACGGTGTTGCTCCTTCGGTTGCAGATTTTATTGGGGCTCTTATTACGGCTCTACGAAAAATATAAGCTTTCACTTGTCACATCTTTTGTTCTTGCCCTTGTAGTCGCTTAGGTCGCTGTCATCGTTGTGTCAACAATAATGTGCCACATACATGGTGCACCTTGAGACACCTTTCTGAGTTCTACAACTAAGGCCACGATGATGAGCATTATAGTGGATGCTCAAGCAATCGATGTCACTAGAGTTTTCTTGGAAGGAAGCTTAAGACCAATGCAAGGAGAGCCTCTTGAAACTTTGCAGTGATATGACAGGTTGACAAAGTGGATTGTATATATGGTGTGCTTTTAGGCACTTATGAACAAACAAAACACTGCTAATGCACTTGTAATACAACGGGGCTTTATGAGGTGTCGCTGCTTCTTTGTTCCATTCGCCCATTATTTCGTTGCACGGATATTCGGTATTTACATCTTCAGACAAGTATTTGCCTTTTTTAATGCTGTATATTCGCGCACAACCGCACTCTATAAGCAGAAACGACACAGCACAGTTAGCTCTCCATCACAACACTCCTGGTAGCGTCAGCTGCAATATAGCGGGTTTTGAAAGTATATATATATGCAAATAGGGAGAGTAATAATCAGAATTATTAAGGCGAAGGCCTTATATGTCTCATGCGAACGTGACGTTGAGCGAAAAGCCGGCGTGTGCTACCAAAAGTCACATGGCCACCCGCGCGCCTCGTGGATCGAGCGTGGAACGCGCGAGCTGCGCGTTCACTGCGTCCTTGAGGCGTTCGCGTGATTTGAAATATCAACCGGCGTTCACTTCGAATTTTCGGCGTTCTCGTGATATATAATGCACGGTAATATAGTCACGCCGAATGGCTTTCGCCTTCGAGTCATCTTAGGCAAATGCATGAGGGACCCCTGTGAGTTTTTACCAGACTTTCAAGGTCTTGACAGGAGACAGGAAAGGAAGGGAACTTAACCAGACGTTTGTCTGGTCTGCTACCCTGCACTGGAGGAAGGGGATGTTTGCATGCATTCAAAAATTTGCGTACATATTTATCACGGCAGACGTCGTCCTTCTGTGTTTCCCTATCTCTCTGTTCTTTCGATTTCTCTCTCCTTCGCCGCTTAAATTCATGAAATTGCTCAAAATTATAATTTAAACGGTTTATTGTGAGATTATACCGAATTGTGCACACATATACAAGCAATAAATCAGAAGAAACCGTTCTTGTACATCGTAACCGTCATTGAACGATGCTCAATATCTAGCGATAGACTCAACTGAAGTTTGCTCTTTAGCAAGACAGTATTATACTTATAGCACAGCTAGCTCAGCACTATCAGGGAAAACTGCCCCTCGTTAAAAATGATCGAAGGTCGCCTATGAGAGCTTGAACTGCTCACATAGTAGCTATTCCCAACGCCGCACTGACAAGTATATGTAAAGAAGTTAGTTAGAAGCTTTCTTTCTGAAAAACCAGTTTGGATTTCCTATGGCCTCGTGCTACGAACGGGTGTTTGTCAGTTTTCCTTTCTTAGTACTTCCGCCACGTTCCGCAGAAATGACTTGCAATAACGAAGTTAGTCCACTTCATTCGACTGAGACGAGTTGATGCGAGGTCAGTGTGGCGTGTTCCGTCGCCGCTAAAGCTGGTATGTACCACAACTACACAATTGATGCTGTAATGGATAGTGAGGGCTCTTTTCGCGAACAAATTCATCTTCAAAACACGGCGGCCCATTTAGTATTAGGATTGTCATAAAGTGTCACTGCAAATTTGATTGTAAGTGATGGACTTTCCCGAAGCTTAACGGCAGGAGCGACAGCAAATCAGAGGAATAAGCATGACTTAATATAATGTCGAAAGAAGTATCCGTTTTGAAATCGCTATGCCACAACGTTGTCTGAAAACGCATGTGCACCACAGTTACCTGCTACGATGGTCTAGAGGTTATACGGTGCTCGACTGCTGACACGAAGATCGCGGTATCGAATTTCGGCCGCGGCGACCGCATTTCGATGGAGACGAAATGCTAGAAGTCCATTTACTTAGGTTGGCTCACGTTTAAGAACACCAGCTTGGTCGAAATGCTTGGTCACCAGCTTGGTCGAACACCAGCTTGGTCGTTAAAGAACACCAGCTTGGCCTCATAATCATGTTGTGGTTTTGGGACCTTAAACTCGAACAATTATGTATATTATATATAGTTACCACCATAGGCGTGCGCAGGGTTCCCCTTCAGGGGGGGGGGGTCGAAGGTTCGTCACAGCGCCCCCCTCCCAATTATGTCAATGTATGGCGCTGAAAATGCCCCCCCCCCCCCCCGAGTCGCAGCGCCCGCCCCCCGCCCCCCCCCCTCCCTATTATGTCAATGTGTGGGGCTGTCTTTGCGCCCCCCTCTTAGGTGAATACGGGGGGCGGCCGCCCCCCCCCTGCCCCCCACCCCCCCCCACCCCGTGCGCACGCCTATGGTTGCCACGTCGCAAGTGCGCTAGTTATGCGTGTTATATATAAGGTATGTACTATGCGATAGTGTTGCTGAAAGGATTTGCAACCACATAGAACAATACGTTGCATTTCAGTTGATCTGATTGGGCCACAGTACGTGTTCTGTACAGAAGTAAAATGTATAACGCCGCGATGTTCGGAGCATATATATATTAGCAGAAGAAAGTGGTAACGGTACACGGCGGTACTATTGCACATTACTGTGAAGTGTATTTTATGCTTGAAACATGACTGTTTCCCTACCTAGTGCTGATTTGTGCGGGCGCTGTTGCGCTACAACTTGAAATGACTTCGTAAAAAAAAAAAAACACGCAGCAATTATAACAGTTTGAACGAATGTATACCGTACGGCAGGGGTGACATGTTGTACCCTCTATGTTTAATTTCATTTATTTATTTATTTCTTGCCTTCTAAAGTTCGAAAGCTGCGCATTCACAGAAAACATCTTACAACTCTAAGGGTGTTAAATGGGTGTTTCTAAGAGTTTATTGTGTTCCGCAAGAACACATGTTTTGTCTCGCTATGTATACATATGACATGCTATGACCTCGCCTTACTTGCCTTAGCGCTCTTATGCTCTCGTAAACAGAATTACGCGATACACGCTTCACAAAAACTCATTTAACCATCTCAAATTGACAGATTGATATTTCAGTACATATTTCCTTTGAAGAACCGGTCAATAGTTTCGACGCATGCGGTTTTCTACAATTTATTGAGATTTCATACTGCATTAATGTTATGACTATTTTGTGTATCAAATATGTGTATATACATCTGTAAGGCGCATGATTAAATTGCGGTGAATGACTACAGGACCCAGCGTGGCAGAATGATTTATCTCACTCTTTGTTGTCAGCCACCCTTCACGACAGGTCGATCCACAGATGACATACGTGAAGCGCCGCCTGACGACTCACTAAGTGCGACAAAAAAAAAAGATAATCGTAATAGAATGTTTACTTATTGCTGCCGTGAATAAGTGTTTAATCCTCCTTTATATTCTGTCGCATCTAAAGCTAACGGAGAGAAAGTACTCCAAGCGAAATTCTTGGCAAGCCCTTTTACCATAGTTCGCGTTTTTGTAACGTATCCCCATTCAGTGTTCCTTGCTGTAAAATTCAAACGCATGATCCTTCCCGCTGTCTCATTCTAGATTAAACTGGCATGTTAGTAAAGTTGCTTCTGTCCTCTACTTCCAGTGTTTCGTTCCCCAATGTTTCAGAAATCGGCTTGGTGCTCATTTGAAACAATAAAGAACACTTTGCAGGGGAAGGGGTTACTACGCAGCTGATCCGTATACCTCCTCAGTTAACGGTCTATTAGATAGCTCGTCTAGTTTGGCGTTTTCAACATTGTGTCGGAATATTTGGTAGAAGGAAGTAATTATCTGAAGGGAAATGTTGATGTTCTTATGCCGAGAATGTCCTTCTACGTTAATGTCGTTCATAAAGTCTGGCCGTATGAGAGAGAGAGAGAGAATATTTACCGGAATCCAGGGATTTTTATGGCGAGCGTAAGGCTTGTTGTTTTTTGTCCGACGTGTTAAAAAAAAAAAACAGGTACAACAATGAGAATATTTCCAATGTCATATTGTATAGATGCTTTTTGATGAACTAAGAGCAGGAGTGGCAATGCCGTCAAATAATTTAGGTCCCAGCGTGTATAAGTAATAAACTATTGACGACACAGATAAATAGAACTACATGCAAGGCTTTTGTTCCAGCTTTCACAATGAGAAGAAATAAAAACGAACCTGAATGCACAATGATGTCTGTGCAATGACTGACACCTTACGCCGTGTTCATTAGATTTAACGTCAATTAAGAGCCAGCGAAGCTGCGCTTCTATGCGCTTTTCAGGGAATGGAAAGCAATCCTTGCAAAGTGCACGCTATAACACTGATCAACAGTTGCAGTGTAGTTTTGGTAACGTATTCATGGAACTATATTGCTCAAGAACTGATCATAAAAGAACATGTACCGCCTGGGAATCGCCACTGTTAAACGTATTATTGCCGAAGGCTACGAGCGAATGGCAAATAGGCAATTATTAACCAATAACTGTCTAAGTCTTACGGGATACAAGTCATAATGCATTGATGAAAAATTACTACGTTAACTGTAAGTGCGCGTTACTCCTTGGGGAACGTTCCTCGGGTGCATGGTAAAGTCTGCTGTAAATGCCCAGGCTCACTTCATTGAGGAGTGTGGAAAGAAAGCCGGGCGAACAAGTGTCTGTTCAATTTTTGAATGATGGTTCATCCGACTGCACATAGAGCAGCGTTGTCAATGAGCGACTAGGCGAACGATATTCTGAGAATGAATCCGTATAGTTCACTCGCTCCTTCCTACGCCATTGCGGGATTTCTGCTGCCCTCAATAGGTCGTCGCACAAGGGGGCTGCTTGAACGGACCGCGCGCGCCGTTCGCGGGACCGTACCACGTCTCGAGCGGTGGCGGAACACTCTTTTTCCGGTTCGCGGGGCCGTGCTACGGCGCACCTTGTGCGTGCGTACATGTTCGTGCGTAATGCGCACCAGCACACGCGCACGCACACCGGGTTGAATGGCGCCGCCGTCACAGAACCGAGGAGGAGGCGTTTCGGCAGTATAGACCCCCAGTCTGAAGCAGATCAACGCGGCAGTGTGTTGCTGTCAGGGCGGCGAACCGCTGCTGCCTTCGCCGTTGCGTGGCGCGGGGAAAACAAGCGCTCGGAAAAAGAGACGCCCCTTTAGCTGGTCTTTTTCTCTTTCTCCCTTTTTGAGCGGCCTACAATTTCAAGATTGGCGCCCTCGCGCAGCGCGGCTACTTTGTCTCCCGTGTTTTCACAAGCGGTGGCTCCGCGAGCGCCACGCGCCCGCCATGCGTACGCAGCGTGCGCACGGAGCGGACTCAACGCCATAGGCGTGCGTAGGGTTCCGCATTAATTGGGGCGAACTCTCACCGCAGTCTCTCACTGCACGTGGATGAAGACACACGTTCACACAAAGCTGAGTGGCGCACTGGATTGACAAAGCCCGCATTTCAGTCCAGAAAGCTGTCCTATCCCTCACATTTTCACTATCTGAAGAGCGATTGCTGCAAGTACTGGTTCGCCAACGTGTCAGGATGGTTCCAGCTGCGTTTTGATTGCCAGTGCTTACATCTAATCAATTCGGTGCCCTGTTTAGGTTCTTTTTTTTTCTCAGCAGGCAAGGTTGTGCGAATTGTGGGGCTTCCACTCCGTGCTGCAATAAGGCATGCCATCACCTCCTCAGTTGATCCTCTCCAGGCGCAGCTTGATATTGTGCCTTCACTGACTGTGTCCGATAAATGCCCCGTAAGCAGGCTAACTGTTCCAGTGAACAATGAGGCAAAGTTAAGGTGACTGAAACGTAATGGCGAACAGGTACGAGTTATAAGCAGGAGAAGCAGTAGCATGCGGGACTGACTGGTTGATGTAGCGTTTTCGAAATCGTCCGTAGAATCTGCGCTTCCTGTACCTGCTTCCTCACTAAAGCGTTCAGCTTGCCAAACAACTGTAGTATTCAAACAGGTGCGCATTGCAGGGGCCATCCAAACAGGTGCGCACTGTCGCCGCCATGTAGAAACAAGGGCATGCACAGTGTCTCGCGTTTTTCTGTAAACAACGCTGCAGTGGGCCACTCGGAAGGCACGCAGCGTCGACGCTCAGCGCCACACAGCCAATGCGCCGTGCGGTCTTTATGGCCGCGCGGCGTTCATATTCGTCCCGCTCCACTAACGGCGAGAAGCGTGTGGCGAAAACCGGGCTGCTCTGGCACCCGAGGCACGCGGACGCTAATGCAAACACAGTGGCTGCAGGCACACCGTTACCACGTGACCTGTTCACGGGAGGCCTGACTCGGTCAGCCCGCTCATAAAACGAAGCGAGAGCTTCGCTAGATGGCGGGCTTGAGCCTGCCGCAATTTTGCGCAGTGCTCGTTTCTATATAGCCTCTTGTTGGGTCGAATAAAACGATTGGATATCTTATATCTTCGCGAACACCCCTTGTAGAACTGATATGCCTGGCCAGAGTTGGGAACTTCGTCGCACCGTGTACACTGAACATTAAAGGAGTACCGACACCTTTTTTCGAAGGCGAGTTTACTCTGCCACACAAATTTCCTGTATGTATAGAGACGGCTCTGAGCAAGTGCGAAGCTCAGCAAACGCTGATAAGGTATTTTATTTTGATACTAAAGTCATTTTTTTTCCATGGCGCACCTATCGACATCGACACTAGCTTGACGTCAGGCTACAGTACTAAGTCTGGTGACTTCACACAGCAGTCTGGCTAGTTGTGGTGACGTCAGATACCAAAACTTCCAAGATGACAGCTTGTGCGTCACCAACGGAGCCACGGTGCGGAGCGGCCGTGGAAACGTCACAATATCTTGCGCGAGCACGTAAAGAGAAGCTCAACCGTGTTGTGACGTCAGGGTACAGTAGGAGCCGAAACTAGCTTTTAAAAACATACTGTAATTACTTTTTCAGGGCGCACTCGCGCTTAGCACTACCTTTTCTACGCTCTTGAGGGCTTGGCCTTTCATTCGACGGAAAAGAAAAAAACGAGAACTGAAAGTTTTCGTGTCAGTACCCCTTTAAGTGCCTCCGCTACCGAGGCGTGTGCAACGGGGGAGGGGCCTCCCCTTTTAGTTATCTAAGGGGTTGGGGGGGGGGGGGTGGACAAGTCTGCTTCATACCTTTACTCGATCGGACCTGTCTCGTCATTGTTTAAAGTACAGCGTTATGGCTGCACAACTTACTGACGATAATGGCGGCCGCGTACTCCTGATGTTAATGCGAGAGCGTGAAAGAGCTCGTTTAGCCGGAATTCCGGTTTCGGCATCGGTATCGACGTCGGCTGCGGCGTCATTGGTTGTGAGCGAAAAATCGGCGTTGTCCGTGCGCCAAAATTCGAGATGCTGCAATTAAATGAATAATAGCAAAATCTTCGGTTAGAGTGAGAATCGAACTGAGGCTTTCTGCGTGGTAAGCAGGCGTTCTACCACGGAGCCACACGAGTTCTTGAAAATGCTTCGTAAAAAACGATATAACAATTTCATGTAGTGGGAGGAGTCTCCTTATAGCACGTGATATTGCGTGGCAGAATCATAGAGTCACACCAGGCGTCAAAACGTGAGAATTGCACAAGGAGTGCGGGGTGTAAAGCTGCCCACCCATTTCATAGTGCGCGTGGCACCTTACGGGCGCGTATAGTGGGTACTTCGCCAATTTGCAAAAGGAGGAATTATGGCGTAGTGGGCACTTCGCAACTCTACTTGCAGTAGGCAGTCTAGGATAGTTTGAAACTGCCAATGTTACGCGCACAAGTGTTCCTTTCCTTACGGCACGGTTGAAAGTGATGCGCAAGGAACCGAATTACGCTATCGCGTTCTACTCTTGAAGGCGAAGCTCAAGCGTCCTTCAAGTTTATTGCATTCCAGGAACTGTCCACTTCCCACCTTTACGTGGGAACCAAAGGCAGACCGCTGTGAGAAGTATACGTCAGCCCTTCATTTTTATTTTTGCATTCATTCCGAAGCTTCTTTGCTTTCGGTCTCAACCGACCAGATAAAAAGGGGGGAGGGATGAAGGGGAGAATATGCTCTGCTACTCCGTGTGAGGATTAAGTTTTATGACCTCTCGGCAATTCCCCTAAGCTGTTTCTGCCTTTATATTATTTACATGCAAAAGAAGAAATGAGAGAAAGAGATGACAAAAATTGTCGTGATGTTGACGCGAATCCCCGAAGGCGCGCGTCTACGTCCTCGTCTATGTCGTGACCGCATATATCCTCAATTATGTCAAAGACACAGCAAGATATTCGTCCTGGAATTTTAACAGCGTCCTCCGCGCCCAGAACGGCACGTTTTGGACGCCGCGAAACTGACGTGTGTCTGCACGAACTTGTGAATTCGTGTCGCACATCGTATGTGAGCTCCGTTTGCTTTTGTTTTTATAATTGTACTGTAGCGAAGAGGAATGCCCAGAACAATGAGCCAGACGGGTTTTCTCTTGTAGTTTTGCGTACGTTGCTATCATCATCATTAGCAGCAGCAGCAGGAGAAGTGAATTTATGCCTGCTGCTGCACTAAAATATCTTCTATCTCTAATGCTAGCCGACCTTGGCCTAGCCAGATTGAGGAGCGTGGGGAGGTTCAACACCCCCCCCCCCCCCCCCCGGAATATTTACATTTTGTATGTATATACATATAGGCGAAAAGCTGTAAGCATACGCACGAACATACATTAAGGGGGCCGGACCTTTCCTGAAATAAATTTATGGCTATGCCCTTGCTAGTCGAACAATTTAGGCGTGCGGATTAAAGGGACACTAAATAGAAACAATGAATAGGTTTAGATTGATAAATTGTACTTCGAGAACTAGAATGTCGTTAATTTCACCATTAAAGGTATATTAATAAAGGATAAAATGAAGTTCTAAGCTTCATTTTTAAATTTCGCGCCAAAATCTCCACGCGCAACGTCACGAATTTCAAAGTGTACTTATCGTATTTTGGCGGCATTGCCCAACAGAATTACCCCAAACTTGGTATGTTAAGTCTATGGCCCCTTCAGAGGACAATGTACTTCATTTCTACCGATTAGGAACTACGTAGTACCTAGTGGGCGCCGTCAAAATATGTGACGTCACGGCGAATGGTGCGGAAACTTTAAGCTGGCGTCGCCACCCACATATTCTTATTGCGCGATTTCTCGCTTACTAAGCGTCTTCTCGCAGCAAGCGCGGTGTTTTTGGTATCGTGATAGAGTAGTTTACTTATACAAGAAAAATCGTTTAGCTCTTTAGTGTCCCTTTAACAGCCGAAATTGTGAGGAAATACTCAATTGTCCCATTTAAGAAGGTGTCCGTAATTCATCATCAGGCTGTTGCAGGTGTGTAGGAGTTCTTCTATCTAGGCCATGAAAGCACAGTGCAGGGAGATCCAGGTCATGGTAACGAAACGTACAGACGAAAAAAAAAAAAAAACTGACATTGCTTGGAGCGCGCGCATTGGGCACACTCCAGTCGAGAGTGGCAACTTACCCCATGCTTCAAGAGGCTAATAGTATTCCATCTATATGGGGTTGAAAATTGCAGGACAACGAAGAATTTTCTGAAAAAACGAAGGTTAACGCCACGAACAATGGAAGAACAAATCGAAAAGAAGTGCGGTATAAAATAGGAAGCAAAGTGGGGTAGGTGATATTTTGGTGGAAAGGGGAAATGCCTGTTAGCACGAAGGCGAAGAAACGGAAGGCGTACCTATTCTTAGAAAAAGAGAGAGGCAGATAGACTCTATATTAAAAAAAAGAAAAGGGCGAAGCTTACACTAAGCCGCACAAGGCTTGAAACAGTCAGACTGGACGAAATCTGGACTAATCTGGTTGCTTCTAGGTTGTTTCTATGCCTTAGATAAGTGGTGCAGGTTGTTTTTAGGTTGCTTATAGGTCGTTGCTAGGCTTTAGCTATAGGTGGCTTCTACGTTGATTTTCAACGCATAGAGGTTCGAGTTATCCAAACTCCAGGGACAGAACATCGCGCTAAAACCAAGCGTTCGCACCTCTCATAGATCTACAGGCTGCTTATTCTAGTTGTATATAGGCGGAACTTGGTTGTAGCTCGGTAGAAGCTAGATTGAACTTGGCTATATCGAGGTTAAGCTTGGTGTGGCTAGGTTGAAGTTGGTATTAGCTAGGTTCGGCCGGGGCTACGTCTAGGTAGTAGTAGTAGTAGTAGTACAACTTTATTCATAAGGGTTGGGATAAGGGTTCATGAGCTCGATGGGTGGGGCCCCAAGTCCAGGGCTCCACTGGCCACTGCTGCCTGTCTGACGTGACCCAGAAGCGCAAGCTGTACCTCCGGGTCAGAGCTGGCGAGCTGGGTCTCCCATTGCTCGAAAGTATTAGATAGGTTGTACTGGCCTAAAAAGGCATCTAAAGTTGGTGGTCGGTTTAGGCATCCCCACGAGATGTGATATAGAGATGGCGAGCCGCCACACCACGGACAGGCGTGCCCATACAGCGTTGGGAAAATTTTGTTCAATCTAGGTGGTTATTCCGGTATAGTATACCACCTACCAATTTCTGTGGCACATACCCGTTCATGATAATGATAGGCCGCACAGTGGCACACACCCGTTTATGATTATGATAGTTTTAGCGTAGGCCGCAGGGCACATACCCGCAGACCGTACAAATTGCAGCTAGCTTAAAGAGCTACGCTGTTACAACAGAACTTTTCCGGCGTACAAGTGTTCGTCTACGTGCCACACTGCAATACAAGGGTAGAAAAATGTAGATTTACGCTGAAGACGTTCCAGAACATTGACATAACGAACGCGCCATCAGCGTGTAAACAAATGGTATTGTAGACACGGTGCATCAATTACGCAAAATAACAGTCGAATGATGTTTTGAGCAAACATGGATGGGCATTACACGAGTATAGAGGAGGGTATCATTAGACGACAAACCTTCTTGCTTTCGGGACAGCTGTTTTTGTCTGAGCTATCCCAGCAAAGTTTTAATGGTGAAGAAATTAGCGGTGCCTAAGTTCGGCCGATAGCGTGATCTCACGACGAGGCATGGAATAGCTCGCTGAGCACGAAGCCTGGCATAGTTCCTGGCATGCACACTCGATCTTCGCCCACCGCAATGACATCTCGTGGCGCGGTTATTTCCACGTTGAACAATGCGCGCGGCCTGTTTACGCCGACTGTTGCCCCACTGCGGATGCTCTTCGCTCCGCCGTCGAATATTTTGGAAGCGACCCCGAAACGTCCAGCCGGGAACATCTCCAAGAACAGTTTTCTTTTTGTTCTCGACATTTTACTTGTTGCCTGTCACCAGCGGCAGCCGGCGAAGACTTCAGCGATTTCCTGTCCGGCGTGAAGTTTGTCGTCGCGCGCTGTGCTATCTATAAACATGACGCCATGCTTACCGGAATGAAATGGGCTCGACCGATAAAGCACCGCGCCTCAGCCTCATAATATGTGAAAGGAGTGCTCAGTAAGGATTTCTGCAAAGCTCTCAGAGGCTGGTAAGACGTACAAAGAGATCGTTGACTATTTCCATCATATCAACCCTCTGCCTTCCACCCCCCCCCCCCTCTCCGCGCACACACACAAACACGCTTGTCTCGGCTTACAACGGTTCTTCCTCACTATATGACGTCTGCGCCTGCCCTGCGGCCGCCGCAGGAGCAAAACGTGAGACGCTGACGAGGGTCTCGGTATGGCATTCGGGGCCGCCCAATATCTCGGTTTCCAGCCCGTCAGCATCCATCCTCTCCGAGCTGGCTCGCCTACATCCGCGGATGCCGTCGCGCACCCTCAGCTCTTCTTTTTGAGGAAGGCAGGCATGAGGAGGAAGAAGATCGAGGCATACACGTGGCGCGCGTATTTCGGGAAACCCATTGCTCCCGCACCTCTTTTCCCCGTGTCTCTCTCAGCAAAACAACAGTGGACCGCCGATGTATGAGTCCTCAAACTTAAGGGCATCGCTTTCTTCTGTTGCGCTCTGTCGCTCGGCGCCTCGTGCGTCTTATGCAGCGCGCACCCCCCGAGTCTGCTGCTCCTGCGTGCAGCTTTTCCAGGCAAGCACGTCCCTCCCTTTTCTTGCGGCTGTCTTCTTTTCGCCGAGGTTCGAAAGCTCATTTTTCATCGTTGCCGTTGAGAGCGCTCGTGCGGCCCTGCCTGCCACCCCGGCCGCCTCCTCCACGACGACGATCAGCGGTTCGCGGTCCGCACCAAAGGCCTCCTTCTCTTTCCTTTTGCGATACCTCTGCTCTGAAAAGCGACCACTTGGCACTGGTTCAGGAGCTCTGTCATTGCCGTACGCGTATTTGTTTTTGCCTTTGGCCCGTCGCTCACTCTCCGTCTTCGCGGTGCGTCGCAGAACGCGAGTTTCCCCCAGCTGAAATCTCCCAGAAAACAGTCTGACAACTGAGGATTGCCGGCTATTTGTGCCAACGCATACTTTACCGTTCCTCTTAGTGCTTTCGATTCTGTAAAGTGCAAAGGCCAGATTCGCCAGGTTTTTCTTTTTTTTGCTCGCAAGAAGCTCGTGTCTATGAGGCCTGCGCTTTTGATATACCTCACCTGTAGTTTGCACTCGCGACCGGCTGACGCACATTATTGCGAAACCTTTAAAGCACCGAAACAGCATCGTGGCATCAAGTATCCTAAGACGTGCTATGAAAATGTGACTATACCTGCTGTTGACTATCTCTCAGCTTCAGTTCTGTATCCTCGCTAGAACTGACATTATGTGTGAAACCTGTGGCACCGAGTAGACATGACACTATATATATATATATATATATATATATATATATATATATATATATATATATATATATATATATATATATATATATATATATATATATATATATATATATATATATATATATATATATATAATATATATATATATATATATAATATATATATATATATATATATATATATATATATATATATATATCTGTGTGTGTGTGTGTGTGTGTGTGTGTGTGTGTGTGTGTGTGTGTGCACGCACGCACACACACACGCACGCACACACACCACACGCACGCACGCACGCGCGCGCACACACACACACACACACACACACACACACACACACACACACACACACACACACACACACACACACACACACACACACATTGTACAAGGATTTGGCAGATTACACACAAGTATAATAGCGCAACGTGAGAGGAACATTAAGATGTTATTTACCCGAGTCGCCCACTGGATTTCAACTTGATTCGGTAGCGTATTTTCGGATAAGAAGGACAGACAGGAAAGAATGCCATTGTTGTAGCAGCGCCTGCAAGTTTCCACACGAGTGGGAAAGTCTTAGGATCAGCGATAAGAAACATAAACCTGAATACGAATCTGAGTGTTTTTGCCAGCATACATGTGATAAGGACGAAATAAAAGTGGTCGAAAACAAACCCGTTTTCCAAGCTTCTATCTCTCAAGTTGAAAGCCGGAGAAAAACATAAAGTTACATTAATGCGATATGAAGCTGACATTTTGTGCGTGACAACCGTTGGTTCCAAATGCAGTCATGGATGGCTGAGAGACACTACGTTTAGGCAAGAACGACGGAAAATGAATTGGAGGCTTCCGACACATTTGTATGAAGATGTGCTAGGAAAATCAGCTGGCACGCACCAGTTAAGTCCAATGTACGCTTCAAATCTGCCACTCATATATCTATGTCTCAAACTCTAATCACACAATCCGTCTGCGCTACGTCATTGCAAACCTGTAATACTGGTAAGAATTACCAAAGCACAACACTGGGCTTCCCTGATCGCATCTCATGGCGTGTTCCGAATGTCTGCATTTCTCAAAAGCACAAAAATAAAGGAAATGAGCTGATTTTGGTTTTGAAGCTCGGAATCGTGGATGAAAATAACCTACTGATTCAGTGCGTGTCAGATTTATCGACAGTTGGCTGCCGCGTATATATTGAAGCAAGCTTGGTGTTGGAGTCTGCAGAGAGGTAGAGGGGCGGGGAAAGGAAAGGTTGGGAGATTAGAACGAACACGAAACAAGAGGTGCGGGAAGAGATTACAAGGTACAGAAGGAAATTACACATGGATGTCTTAAGGTCACTGCTAGAATCCCTCGAGTAGACATGACCAGCGACCACCATCGCCTGATCTCAAGGCAGCGTCAGTGATCCAGCCGAACGCAAGAGGGCTGCAGTCGCGCTTCTCCGACTTTCCCACGAACCTAGATGATGGTACAGCAGTGATAGGGGTCGTCTTGTGACTGTGAACAGTGATTGTGGAGAATCTGCAGCTCACAACTGAACGTATGTACTAGAGTAAAATCGAGGGCACGTGCCTTCGTTATCGAGCCCGATCCGGGCGGCGCTGCAGCCCTATACTGCAATCAATCTGTATATCGCGTAGCAGCCGCCGTGTTGCGACACTGCTGCGTTCTATGGCCAGGCCCCGACGAGCCGCTCATTAGCGTGGAGCGGGTCGTGCCACGCAGCAATGGAGCCCAGACAGACAGGGCCTAGACAGCCGAGGTCGAATGCGTCCACGTTCCATCTCTCATCCTTGTCGAAGAAGGAGACACCTGGAAAACACATGTACACTCCTCGTGGGAGGGGCTGGATTACGAAACTATGGTGCTCTGATTTTCTTCGACAAACAAAACAAATGTGTTTCTTGTTCACGCATGCAATTCAGTGTGCATGAGTCTTGTTTGAGTGCATCTTTGAACTAAACACATCCTAATGACATCCTCATCATGTGCGTGTTTATATCTCTATTGATTTCGCACTTTGTTCTTACACCACAATGGAATTTCGTAGATCTACCGTTATAGACCCATAAACTACAATATGCATTGTTTTGGCCACGCGGTCCTTGATAAGCCGTATCGAGTGTTTATAGAGCCACGTTCATTGCGTTTTGTATCGTGTTCGCAGCGCATGAGATCTTGCAAGTGCGGTCTACACACTCAGTCGGGAGTTCTGGCTATCTCCTCGGCGCGATAGAGAATAAGTGCTGATCACGTGGCAAAAGATTGTCTGTCTCTACTGCTAACATCATTTGAATGGACGCATATGAAACTGTTTATGAAGCGCAAGGATGCAAAATAGTTGAGCAGGTAATGTCACTGGAACCAATGTTTCGACAAGTGGACCTGTCTTCATGAATGCAGTTGCTGCCTTGACGACGACAAGTCGAGATGTCGGCTCCAGCGACATTCCCTGCTCAACGATTCCTGTTCACTTCAAGCCTCCACATTCCCCTGAACGTCTGTCTTGTATTAATTGCAATGATATTTATGGCGTTATTTGAGCGTTCGAAAAAGTATACATAATTTTTCAAGATATGCGCCTTCGCGGCGAACTTTTCGTTGCGGCTTCTTTACTCTTGCTTAAGCATTGCCCCATTTCCTTGTCTTAAGGTACTGAACACGAAGCATACTCCCCTCCCCCCTTTTTTTCTTTCTCTCAATTATCGGCTACATTGGTGCTACTTCTCCACCCAAGCGGGTGACGTTTCAGTGGCGAGCTGTTAGTGTGCACTGGCCTCGCCTTATCTGCGTGGAGCTTGCGATGTGCAGATTGCACAGACGTGTGTCGCCTTATCGGGTAACCTTACACTCCGGGAGACGGGTCGTCCGCCCCGACTTGTGATAAGCTGTTCAATGATTCTGTTCGGCCTGGATGGCGCCAGATTCTCCTTTCACTCGGTGATAAAATGTTACTTTCTCGTCTGACTGCCTGTTTCTAAAGCGGCTCCGAATGCGATGGCGCGTTGCCACTTTGTGGACAGTTTCTGTTCTAACCACGAAAGGCGGTTGAAGAAGCTCAAAACTTCATCTGCCGATGTCGCCCGTCCGTACTTTCCGTTGCGTCGCCGTATATTATAATGCCATATATATAGCAGGCAACGCTGTGTAAGCTGCGCGTGTAGTGATATATCATAGAAGTCTCACTCCGCGCATTCCGGATTGTAGTTATATATTTAGTCTATAACAGCTTCATTGCATATATGCAGCTTGTGTGCGCGGAATTGAAGGATACACCGTGGCTGTGCATTTGGTATATCGTTTTTGTTTGTCAGTAGACCACTTGCATTGTATTAGTATATCTGTATGGTGCCTTCATAGACTTTTCTCATTCATACCCCCTTTTCCTTTCCCAAGTACAGTGTTAGTCAACTCGAGATCTCCTCCGGTTAACATCCCTGTCTTCTCATTGCCTCTATTTTCTCTCTTTAATGCACAGCAGGAAGCAAAGTTTGGACGATCTCATTGAAGTTATGTTTGCGAAGATTAATAATAATTGTTGGGGTTTAACGTCCCAGAAGCACGATATGATTATGAGAGACGCCGTAGTGGAGGGCTCCGGAAATGTCGACCGCCCGAGTTCTTTAACGTGCACCTAAAGCTAAGTACACGGGCCTCAAGAATTATCGCCTCCATCAAAAATGCGGCCGCCGCGGCCGGGATTCGATCCCGCGACCTTCGGGTCAGCAGTCGAGCACCATAACCACTTGACCACCATGGTGGGTATGCTTGCGAAGAATGCATAATCATTAAGGCGAAAGCCTTATATGCCTAAATAAACATGAAATTTGACCGTCGGCGTCGGCGGCGTCCCGCGTCGGTGGCGTCTCACGTCCTGCGGCGTCGGGGACAAGTGGTGCAAGAAATCATCATCACGTGATGACATCACCATATGACGTCCGTGGCCTCACGTGCCACTGCGAAGCGCCGTCTTTATTTTCTTCTCTTGAGGTCGCGCGCTCTCCGGTTTTGTTCGCCGCCCAAAGGAGGGCGTTACAACGGCATTATGTGGCGTTACGTCACATGACGTCACGTCACAAAATTGTGACGTCATGATGTTGTAGCGCCCTCCTTTGGGCGGCGAACAAAACCGGAGAGTGCGCGACCTCAAGAGAAGAAATTAAAGACGGCGCTTCGCAGTGGCACGTGAAGCCACGGCTCTTGTTCCCTGCTGGCGTCGATTCTGGTTCAGTCGTCTCGTTCCTTCGCTCCTGTGGCATAAGCCTACACTGTTACCACATGACATCGTAGCTTGGTCAAAGGTGGGCTGATCACGGAGGCAGTGCAAAACTAGGTGAAGTGCCTCCGATCCTGGAGGCAGTGCGAAAGCACGCTATAGGTGCATAAAGCTTTTGGAGGGTGGCGGGGCAGAATAAAGGCATCTAGGGAGCCTGCATGACCGGCCGTTCCTGTAGGCTCCCCGATACATCGATTGAGAAGAAAAAGAAGATGGCTTTCGCCTTCGAGTCGTCTTAGGAGAATGGACAAGGGACCCTGTGATTTTTTCAGTTTCAGTTTATTTTCATTCATAACAATATATTGCAATAAATTGTGCACAGAAAAGGATCTAGAAAGCATAATAGTGGGGTGTGCTTTGAGAAGCCGCTGCGGTTTCTTTAAATGAGTTGGAGGAATGACTGAAATGTGTTGAGTAAGTTTCAGTGCCCTGTAATTTCTTTGTTTGTCTAAATGTACCGCTTCTCTTTCCCCAGTCGCCAATCGAGCTGAGTCACGGCAAACCTGTCTATTTATCGATTTTCCATTCCTCTCTCTCCTCCACCACGGCAGGCAGCAATCTCTTATGTACGCTTGTGTTCCAATGTGATTAGTTTAAGAAATTCACCAAGTTTCTAGTGTGTATAAGTTCGTATCTCTTCCATGCCAACTTGGGTCACAGGGGATGGGAAAATGGGCATTGCCCGCAAAAAATAAATAAATAAATAAATAAATAAATAAATAAATAAAGAAAGAAAGAAAGAAAGAAAGAAAGAAAGAGAAAAAAAGGAAATAAAATACGCGTAATGCTTACTCGATGCTGGACGTAATCGAGCCCACGTCTTGAAGCTAGATGGCGCGGCATGTCCACAGGCACGCGCAATGGTGAGCCATAGCTGCATTAAACGCTTTCTACAAGGCGAGTTTAATTTGGCGGTGACAGCACAGTGTGTCACTACAGTGATTCAATGCTACTCTAAGCAAGGGGCAAGGGCGTCCGCAGAACTTATTGCAGGGGGGTGCAGGGGGGGGGGGGAGATATCCAGCACTGATAGCTTTCAATGCCGCGACATGACCTGAGAGATTAATCAGTAATGCGCAACGTGCGAAATTGGTTGGAAATAGAGAAGGCCGGGACCTAAGTGTGTTAATCAAGCTGTGTAGCTCATTGCTACCGCATAGAAAAATATTATCCGAAATTCCAGGGAGGGGCAGCTCCCCCCCCCCCTTGCACTCCCCTCCGGACGCCCATGGCAAGGGGAGTTCCGCACTGAAGCATCTCATGCATTTTTATTCCGCGTGTCATGCTTTTGCACTTTACTGACACTATCCTGTCTCCACTCCGCTCCACCCATCTAGAGGCACGAATGCACAGAGCGAAATAAAATAGCAAGCGGGGCGAGTATGCAGGCTAGCACCTTCGGAGTAACCAGCGCAAGGCAAACAGGGTGCAAGGGGTATACACGCAACACGAGAGCTGACTGAATCGCCGAATCGTCATAAACAATCCCAAAGATCATGTTCCGCCGCGTTTCTTCTGACAGGGTTCCTCCCACTCAGTTTATTGAAGCCATAGCGCTGATAAGACAGGGACCACAGAAAGAGGACAGGACGTGCGCTGTCCTCTTTCTGTGGTCCCTGTCTTACCAGCGCTATGGCTTCAATGAACGTAACAAACCAACTAGCCCAAAAGTCTGTCCTCTTAGATTTCACTCAGTTTAATTTGCCGTCATTCGAGAGCGTATAGGGCGCTAGAACGAGTTCTTGCGCTTCTTCCTCGCCGTTCTGCCTCTGCGGATGCATGCAGAAAACGCCGAGCAGCATAGGTATATAAGGGGATGACGTTAGGTCACGTTGCATCAGGGCTTGTCCACGCAGAGCAGTAGTGGCCGGGACAGAGACCACCCCGAATTGAGATGCACTCGTCTTCCTGGCCGGGCCGCCACGCTCTCTCTCTCTCGTGGGTCGAGGTCAGCCGGCGGCCATTGTATGCAAAGGAGACTGCTTCTGCTGAGCCGACCGCTTTGCTGCTCACCCCTCTGTCATAACGGCTCGGACAGTCCGGCGGGTCCCTCCTCTCCGGGGCTAATTAAACTGTCCCTGGTCCATTAATCAGCGCGCGGCGGCGGCGACTTGGGCTGCGCGCGCACGCCCATACCACGCAACAGCCGCAATGCGTCCTGCAGGCACGCACGCCGCTTTGTGGAAACGTCGAGAGCGATCTGCGTGACGATTCGCAACGGCCGCTGCTGTTTGGCCATACGCGAGCATTGGCGAGAGGCGTTGCACGATTGCCAAGTTGGCAAACTGCGCAGACCGTGCTACTGCTCTCTGCAAGTGGAGTTTTTCTGACAAGAAGATCACACCGTGCTCTCGACATCAGTTCTATTAAAAATGCGTGGCTTGTTCCCATGCAACTATTGCTGCATGGCATCAATACATATTTTCCCACTGATGTGGGCTTGTTTGGATAAGAACGGCTGATCGGTTGTGTTGGTTCAGCATATTTTGAAGTGTAAGGCACGATGACAACCATGGGCAGAAGGGGCGGGGGGTGTCATGCCTCTCATACGACTCTCCCTTTGTCCGTTGTCGTCGTCGTGCCACAGACTTCAAAATATGTTTGGATAAGTTGTGTAACGCTCTTTAAATGCATAAAACCGTCAACAGGAGAGGGTGTCCGACATCCGCGTTAGTCGCCCTTGTCCATTTATTTATTGTTCTTTCTTTCTTTCTTTCTTTCTATATGTTTATTTATTTATTTATTTATTTTTGTTTAATAACATAACTCTAGAGGTAGACGTTGTAGACATTGTTTGCACCATGGGGATGTTGCAGGCTACTCGTCCTGTCACGATAAAAATAGGTGTTCGGACTTTCGGAAAAACAATTCGGCGAGTTTTTGTGGCCGCTCGGTAGATAATATGCGCGCTTATTCGGCATACACTGTAACGCCGGACATTGCGGCCAGCGAGCCGAGTCAACTGCGACTCCGTGTGACCGAGGATAATTTGTCGGCGTGTAAAAGGGGGCCGTGCGGGACAACAGAGCGGCGGTGGTGGAACGCGGCCGACCCTTCCGCACGGGCATCGCTCGTGCGCTGATGCGACGTGCGGAACAATGGGGGCTTGTCGGCAGAGTTTCGACACCTCGCGACGTCGTCGGGATATCACGTCGTGTTCCGGACACCCAGTTCACCCGAGCGCGCTCTGCTTGGAGGCTCTTCCGTTAGTGTGGCCAGTGACTGGCCTTGGGCGATGGAGAGCAAATGACTGCAACAGCTTCGTGCCTGCCGACTGCGTTTCGCCAGGCAGCCGGTGTTTTTCCGCTATACTCGCCCCCTCCCCCGCCCCTCCACTGCGACAAGTACATTGCATTTTGAAAAGGGCTGCAGTGCGTGGTCGCATATATTTTTTTTCTTTTCTTTGAAGGCAATAGCCTGAGATGCCTCATAAAACGCGAAAATTGACCGTCGGCGTATGCGTCAACAAGAATGACGCAAAAAATACTAATCAGGTGATGACGTCACCACATGACCACATCATGACGTCACAGATCGCAATAATTTGTGACGTCATGATGGCGTCACGTACGACATCCTTACATGACGTCGTCGCTTGGTCAAGGCTGGGCCGATCTCGGAGGCAGTGCAAAACCAGGTGAGGTGCAGCAAGCTTCCAATGCCTACGATCCTGGAGGCAGTGCAAAACCACTTCAGAAAGCTTTCGCAAGAGAGGGAGGGGCGGGGAGGGGGGGGGGATTTGTGCATCGACTGCAAAGAAAAAAAGAAGAATTCGGCTTTCGCTTTCGAGTCATCTGAGGCGAACGCGTAAGGGACCCTGTGAGTCTTTTTTCCCCTCATCTTTGCTATATCCCCCAGTGTAGGGCCGCCGATCGGACAGTTAACACGATTGACTTCTCAGGATTTATTCTCGTGTGTTCTTTTCTTTTTGCGTTTTTGGTAAAGCCTTCAAGCTGAAGAAGTGGCCAGGACGCAACGTTGCATCTCTTTTTTTTTTAATTTCACAGTCACAAAGACTGCAACAGAGCGCCAGCTTGTTCTTTCTAAATATATGTGTTACTTCAGACATCTAAGGGACGAAGCAGGTTTGCTTTTCTTGTATACTAGTTGTCTCGCTATAGCCAAGTCTTTAGGATCGGTATAAGTAAGCCATATGTGTACAGATGTCAAACCCTTCGCGAAGCTTTGTAGGTATACACTCTAAGAAAAAAATTAGTCCCTTGATTATTTTTTGTGAGTCCTGAGTTTCCTCGTATGTGACTCTCTTTGAAGAGTGAAGTCTCTTGGGAGACCATTATACTCTCGTCGGAGAGTAGTGGGACCCAAAAGGGAGTTAATGAGTCTCTTTAAAGAGAGTCAATCACGCCCACCCACTTCACCTGTATAATCGGCATTCACGTGCTCTCCCCTTTGCTGCAAATATATATGATCGCGCTATCCTGAAACGTTCGACACTCCTTCGCTTATTTCGTAAATGAGGTATCGCACTGCGGAGGCTAGAGGGCACGTCACTTGATCGGTGGCCTAATTCGGAAAGTAGTCCACAACCAAGAACGGTTCCGGGTGGGCGGGCGCCTTACTCGCATGGCCCAGCCACCGCTGGGTATCCTTCGTGAGCAAGGATTTTTAGAGATATAGCCCCAAGAGTACGCTGCTATTTACTGCGTAGCCTCCTTAAATGGACACTAAAGTGAAACAACAAATTGGTTCGGCTAATAAATTATGCTCTGATAACTCTAATGTCGTTAATCTTACCACCATAGGTTAACTAATAGATGAGAAAATCGATGTCAAAAGTTCGACGTTTAAATTTCCCGCGAAATCTCCCATGGTGACGTCACGGATTTCAGTGTTATTTTGTGGTTTCGCCACATTGGGTCAACGAAATTTCCTGAAACTTGGTATGTTAAGTCTCTGGCTCCCTTGGAAAACAATGCACTTAATTTTCGCCGATCAGAAACTACGTAGGTCCTAACAGACATCGTCAAAATATATATTCAAGGTGGTGTGTACACCCGCATTTTATTTTTGCGCGTTTTCTCGCTCACCAATCGTCTTCTCGCGGCAAGCATGGTGTGTTTGGTATCGTCAAAGAATGATTTCCTAATATGAGAACAATCGTTTTTCTCGTCAAGTGTCCCTCTAACACTGCACGCATGCAGGGGCTGAGTGAGAGAACAGCGTCTGTCTGATATTCGCAAATACCGCGAGTACGCGTGGCCGTTCGCACCCCAGGGCGCATCCTGGGCACGCGCGCGTGCCTTTCGATCGGAGAAGCGAAGCGCGATTCCTGCCTCCTCCTCCTCCACCTCCTTCAGCGACGGCTTCTTGGGTCTCGTGGCCAGCACCTGAATGGCCCCTGCAGTGCTCGCTGCGAGGAGGTTGGGATCAGCGGCGCAGAACAAGACCGCCGCCGAACCACGATCCGCTGCTGGTCGGCGGCCACTCGACTCGGCTGCACTGTTCACTGGTCTACACACACACGGAGAAGAGTTTCGCCCTCCTTGCCCCTGTTTTTTTTTTATTATTTCAACAAAAGCCGCCGCTGGACGGTGGAATCGCCGAACTATGCCGTCGCCGTGGAAGAAGTGTGCGGTCAGCGCGTGCCGTCGTCGCCGCTTGGCCGGTCCTCCATTGTGAAGGAGAGCTCCCGTCATTCGTATATACTCCGCTGCGGACGCTGACTCCAGCCGCCATACGAGCCTGAAAAAAATAAAGCGAGGCGAAAAAAAAGAAAGACTCGCTCTATAGCCGTTCATCTGCCACATCGCTGTATAGCCCCTCTTTCCCTCCCACTCTGTCTTCCTCATATTCGGCTTTTACGCAGGGAGCGATAGAAGCCGCTGACATCTTCCTTCAGAGGTTGATGGCCTCCTTTTTTCTGCCCGTAACTATTCTGATGAGCGCTGCTGCGTAGGTTCTTGTTCGAGGCAGAATCTTGTATAGCATAAGAATCGGTTTGTGCGAAGTGCAGTGGCCTTTATAGAATCCACTGGACGAGTCTTGCGAAATTAGTTTCCTGGACTTAATTACGACGTATAAGTGACCTGCAGCACGAAGTTTAGCGACATATAGATTAACTTAACCTAGCGTAGCCCGAACTATACCGCACAAGGGTACAGCTCATGATGTGCACCACTTATACTATATGCATATTGCGTGCAGCTTGACAATTTCATCCTGATGCTGTCCTTTCTTTTTTAAAGGAGCATACTCGGATGATTTGTCAAGTGTGCTCTTATGTAACCTTGCATAACACCACGTTGCGCCAGATTACACGCATAATAATGAAAACCGAGTTGTCGTTCAAGAGTTTGAGCCATATTGCTTAGTAAATTTCTGTATTATATAAAGAACATGCGTGTAGACACAAGACCATATGAATTTCGAACTGCTTTTCTTAGGGGGGTATAAGGCTTTGGATTCTCCCATTTCGTTACCTTACAGCGTGTTCGTCGAAGCGGGCGATTCCGTTTCCATTCTGCCCTCTTTTCTGTTTCGTGCTGGAGGTACTTTTTATCATCGTTATGCTTGACATCGGTATTCAAACAAGGTATGGCTCTCGACCACATTTCGCATCTGCAAAACGCGTTATACGACATTTGAATCGCAACATTCCCGCATGCGATCGCTACCGTTAATCCATTATTCAGAAGTACGAAAGCTCTTCGCATATTCGACACTCTCGTTGAAAGTACCGTCGGCAGAGAAGGCTGTTCGTCCCGTCACAGGGCAAAGCTAATTTGACTCTCCACTGCATTCGCGAGGGAGCGCGTGGCAGAAACGAGGAATGCGCATATATAGGTTCGGGAGAAAAACCATTTGCCTGTCAAGGCTTAGTAGCGCCGTAAATCACGCTGCCATGTTTTGAGCGAACATGCAGGCACAAACACTCAACACCGCCATCCTCATCGGTTCAGTTCAACTCCCAATGTGAGACTCCGGGCGCACGGGGGATTAAACAGGGTGGCCTCGCATCTCTCCGCGGTCGAGGCGCGGTCGCATGCATATTCATGCATTGTTACATTCGAAAACGAAGTCTTTCTCTCTTTCCAACGTGGCTGAATAGAAATAATTTAGCGTTTTCAGCTGCTTTCTTCGAACCGCTCGCGGCTCTACGTGCGCTATATGGCTCCGCGCCGCGGCCTCTTCGCGCTGCGAGCGATGGCTGCGCGTCGTTTCTTTCTCGCCGCACTGGCGCGGCCTGTTAGGGTTAAGCAGGATAAATCTTGCTCTCGGCCCTCGCGCCGGGCTCTCCGGTGCCCCCATATACTTTCTTTCCCATTGTCTTTATTATTTCTTTTGGTTCTCGCTCTCCGTGGGCCACCAGAAAGCGCGCACGGCTCGGGGTGAGGAGCCCAGACGTCGCGGCAGCAGCGGCGGATGCTGGCGGCTCCGTCTATAACGTCCTCAATATTCATGGCGCTTTCACGACGAGCAAACGCTCGTCCGGGCGCTGCGTCGCGAAAAAGCATCGCCACGGTCACTGCGCATGCGCGGAAGATGATTCTTTCCACCTCTCTTCTCTCGGTCTCTTCCCGTTTTACTGTACGTCCCAGCAGCTCGTTTTGTCTGTTTCGCTTTTTTCCGAGGCTATTTTTCTTCATTCATCCCCTCTCGCATTCAGCCTCCCCTCGCTCGCTCCTCCTCTCCCCCTCCTCTTTGATCCCTCGGCTCCGTCACATCGGTCCACCTTGGGCATCGGCGCGTCTCCCCCCGACCCCCCCGTTCCTAGCCAGCCCCGCCGAATGACAGCGAATGAGAAGCCGCATCGGCGGTTGCGTCATCAGGTGCGCGTGCGCAGCCGCATTGCGGGAGAGACCCGGGGCGGGTCCGGGCCCGGGGCCAAGCCAGGCCCGGGCTCCCCTCTCCTTTCTCGCCCATGGCGGATCAATCGCTTCGCCGCAGGTCGAGCTCCTGCTCTCTCGCACGCGCCTGCTCAGAGCCGATAACGGCGCCATCCTCCTCGTCCTCTTCTTGCGCAGCGCTGCCTCGTTTTCTTCCTTCTTTCGGACACCATCTCTCGAAAGTCACGAGCTCACTTTTTCTCCGCGCGGATGTGGCTTATTTGTTTTGCTCATTCCGTTCCAATGGCCAGCACTGCCATTCGCGGTTCGCTCTTCGCTGCGTCGTTTTCTCTCTTCCGAGCAGCGAGAGCGAAGGGTAGAGTTCGAAGCTCTCTCAATCGCCCATTGGCTGACGGAGAACCAATCGATGCACCGTGGCCGACTTTGCCGTTCGGCTATTGGACCGCGTATCAGGTCAACGACGGCTTCTCGTCGAAAATCCAGCGAGTGAAACTTCCGGGTACACTGAAGCGTGGACGGGAGGTAATGTATGCGTTCGGCAACGGTTACCGAACGTGGGGCAGCGAGTCAGCCTCCAAGAACTTCACTCTGCGAAATATAAGCACGCGCGAAGAAAGAATCTAATTCGAGGAAGACGGTTTGTTTCTTTTCATTTCAATCACAAATTAAGCCGTGCATGCACGCTGATGATGCACGTGGCTGGAACTGAGTTCACTCAAACTGTCGGAAAATGGTGGGTCATGCGTTGGAAAACGCACCATTTGAACAAATGTACAATTGTATTTGTAGGTAAACACGGATTTCTGATAGCGCTTTGGCGGACGATATAGAATCGAAAAGGTAGCGGTGTTTCAATAATGAAAATTTCAAACGGAATCAAATATTCAGCATTTTTTCACTTCCACACATTGGGATATCAAGTTTGTCTGGTGTCCACCTGGCTAGAATATGAATAACGCACGTTTTTGATATATGACTGGGAATTAAATAGCGCTAAAAGGGGGATACATAAAAAAGGAAGGCAAGACGAGAAAGGCAAGCTTTGTCCACTGTGTAAACTCAGGAGCTGGTGCTTCTGAGCAACGACCGCGGTTATTTTGCACCAAGATCATTCGTTTAGTACTCAACTCCCTTTCTTTTTCTCATCCCGGTCTTCACTAGTAGTTGTTCCTTGTATTCGAACAGAACCATATACTGGGCCGTCAATTTGGAATAGTAATTTCTCAAACGGAATAAAAATGAAATAGCAAAGACTATTATACTCCGATTTAACATTTCAATATTATCACACCACCCCTGAAAAGATATTGAATTAACTGCTTAAACGTCATCCGACTTTGGTACTTTCTTTTGTTCAAATGCTTATTTTGAGCTGCTGCAATCTCTTTGCAAGTGAATATATTCGCAGAAGATTGAGAAACAAATGATCGTGTGGTATACAAGGAGGTTTAAAACCTCCTTGGTGGTATACGTGCATTAATAGCCAGTGGCCATTTTTTTGTTATCATTACTGGCAAAAATTGAAGCTTTCTACATAAAGGGTGATGTATAACAGGGTAAAAGGTTTTTCAGCTTCAAGCGCGGCTCGCTTGCCAATTCAGCGGCTTGGTCCCCACATCGCCTTTGCCCTTCTCCTTCCTCCTTAATGAACACATATCAATCGAATACAATATATTCTTCGTACCACTCAGTCGGCGATGATTTTCCGCGCGTTCTTTAGCTACGCGTGTCACGTTCGCGCTTATATATTTAGTAGTCACTCACTCCCAACCTACACCCCAACTCATACCATGCATCATTCTTACGTCCTAACTGATATACACGCACACTCTAACAAAAAAAAAAAGAGTCATTTGACTCCTTTCGGGTAGTCCTGACTTACCCCGTATATGACTCTCTTTAAAGAGACACGTCAACTCTCTTTGGAGGTCGTCATACTCTCTTCTGAGAGTCGTGTGACTCACAAGAGAGTGAACGTGCCTCTTTAAAGAGAGTCATATACGTGGCAAGTCAGGACTATACCCGAAAGGAGTGAAAGGACTTTTTTTTTTCTTAGAGTGCATTGAGCCACCTTCCTGATACAATCGCCACTGGCTTCATTCAAGGATATAAAAAAGGAGAGTATGGGAAACAGAGGTGGCATCATCTTCAATAAACATGACAACTTTGCCATTTTCATCAATCTAATGCGTTTACGTGTTCGCAGAATCGCGTTGAATGGAACACTAATGTGTAAAAAAATCTTCTCGTATTAGTAAATTACCTTTCCACAACACGAAAAGCTCCACCGATATTGCCGTGAGACAACGCGTGATAGGCGAAAAAAACGCGCAAAAAGAAAATGCAAGTGGCGACATCACCTTTGACGTCATACATTTCGACGGCGTCTAATTAGGGCCTACACAATTCTTAATCGGTAAAAATTAGTCGTCTGAAGGGGCCAGAGACCTAACTTCTCTTGTTTCGGGGAATTTTCTCAAGTCAATATGGCTAAAATATGAAAAAGCACATTGAAATCTGTGACGTCATGCTGACTTCGATGCGCAAAATTTTCGGCGCGATGTGTTAAAATTAAACTTTGCTATCATTCTGTCTTACAATGATAAACCTATAATTGCGGCATTATCGACGACAATAACATGCTCAAAGAATAGTTTATCAGTCTAAACCGATTCGTTGTTTCACTTTAGCGTCCTGTATTCACTCCATCCGCGTACACTCACGTTGACCAGAAGTCCCTCGCGCTTACACCTGTGACACTGATGACTTGCGATGAGTGCGTTGAGCATCCGCAAGTACAACTGCCGCACATGCTTGTAACCGACCTCAACGAACGCAAGAAGGAAGGAGAGCTGAGGAGACAGCGATTTGTCTCCGCGCCGTGTCCGCTTTTTTTCCCACGCTGGGCGACATTTTCCGAGCTATACGGGAAAGAAAGTGCGCAGCTGCAAGCGTGGGCACATGTGCCGCCAGGTCTCGCAGGGGTGGCAGGCGGCGCGCATCAGCAGGGCGCAGGAAGTTGCTCGCCCAGCCGTGCGATGACACAGACGCGACGTGCGAACCGCGAGCCCCCGTGGCCCCCGGTTCAATGCCGTACGCAGTTCGGTGCAGTGCGCTGCGGTACCCGCGATCTCCGCAGGAAGATGATGAGTTACGCGACGGATGCTTTGCGATCCAGATGTATGACTAAAATTGCAATGATTGTAGTCATGCCCGCGGAGCACCTTTTTGTTTTACGAGTGCATCTGCGCATGACAGCTCTTGGGATGTAGATCTATGACAGTGATCTATGACTCCTACCTTCTTACTTTCTATATTCTCTTCCTCCCCTTCCCCCTCCACCCGTGTAGGGTAGCAAACCGGCTACACACATGTTAACCTGCCTGCCTTTTTATTGCCTTTCTCTCCTTATATTTTTCTGTGAGTTTATGCGCATTACCTTTGGATCTTATGTGGCATAATTAGGCAATGCAAGTTTTTTTACGCTTTGTGCGATTCATTTACCACCACTCGCAAATAAATAGCAACCTCATGTGCGCTTCTGGTGAGTCATCGTAGACGCTGTATCGAAGAACAGCAGAGCCGCTACCATTGAAGCAGGCTTTCAAGGTACACATAATGGGTGAGGACCAAGACGGCCAAACGCAGTAGCATGAGATTGCTGTCATCTGATTGCGGAATAGTGTTCGAGATCGAGACCGAATTCGCAAGGCTTTTTCTTCGCGTTTTCTTGTCATTGGACGACCGGCTTCTCTGTTCAGCATCGCGACTGGCTAAAATTCTCTTACGAAGAATTGTAACGCGAGACATTTTTGTGAATAAGAAGCCGGATGTGTTTGCTTGTGTAGTACGCACTTAGGCTATCGCCCATTTCTTTTCTTCCTCTTATTAGCAGCCAATAATTGCCTTGTCGGTTCACTTGAGCATTCACATTGTTATATTTATTTAATATAAATCAAGCAGCCTCGCGACCTGTTTTTTACATGCATGCAGCTGCTTCTGCAGTGTGAAGATTATGCATGCGCGGAGTTTCGAAATTCGTAGCCATATCTCGGAGCCGACCTGCTAAGATTTTCGTCCGTATGTTCTGTTCTTATCGACCACGTTCGTTGCTAGACGTCGTTTGCACCTACGAACAGTTGTGGCGCAAGTATATCCTTTCGCGAGTCATGTTTACATTTAATTTGCCGAGTCTTAAACCAGCGGTAATGCTTTGTTTTATGCATAGATTTACTGCAGCAGGACGAAGGCCAGCGATTTTTCATTATATCAAGAACAAAAGTGACACCAGTCAGTGCAGGAGACTGTACTCATCAGGGAGTTGTACCTGGCAGTTGTTCTTCTTTGCATTGCACTTTGGCTGCTTGAGAAATCGTAATTATCGCTTGTCATATATTTACTATCGGGCGGCTTTTGGGTATAGAGGTCTTTGGTATAGGCAAAGCATGGGCATCGCACTTAACGCCAAGCTCTCGCCGGCACCCTTCCAAGTGCTGCACACGATTAACCCTGTACAGGATGGAGGATGGGCGAACGGAAGAAGCCTGCTATACTGCCGCACGTTGCTGTGGCCTCTCGCTGCACCGTCCCGCGCTCCAGATGGGAGCGAGGCAGTGTGGCTGAGTATGGAGAGACGAAAAGTCAATGCAGTCCCATTGTGTCGTGAGCGCCCTGTCGCGAGCGGCACCTCTCGCGATGTTTTTCTATCGCAGCCACCCCAAAAAGACCGTACCAGGAACGCTCACCCTTGTGCCCCTTGATCCTGCGGGTCGCTTTTTACGGATTATTTCAGTTTTTTGACAATTGCTACCGCACAGTGTGCTGTCGGAATTCATCCGGTTGACCTCCGGTGTGCCTCTCTCTCCCTTTTCTTGTCTCGTAGTACGTGTAATGGGTTCACGAAGACTCGGATAGTCGCGTCTAGATCGGTGCCCGTATACACAAAAAAGTCCGTTAGAATTGAACGTAGGAGAAATTTTCAGCCGACCACGATGCTGGGCATATCACCAGCGAAGCCTGCTGGCCAATGTGAGCATTTATCATTAAAAAAAGAAAAGCTTCGTGAATTCGTCGGCGTGGTTTCCCACGGGGTATAAATCACAAAGCTTTTCTGTCGTGTAGTTCGTGATTGGCCTGGCTGCCTTCGCTAATAACATGCCCGACATCACGCTTCATTATCATCTGCTTTACAAACTGTTATATGGCGTCAGAACAGTTTAATGAATACACGTTCAGATCCCCGTATTCCAAAAAGTTATCTACTTTAGACTTATTCGTAAGACAAAAAAAAAAAAAAATCAGTCAATCCTGATGTCGACGAAGGCAGCACGCCAATGACTAACAGCGACTCGAAACGAAATACATTATGAATTCGATCATTGGGGCCGCATTGACAAAAGCTGTTACGCTTGAAAAGTTGAATCGATGATTTCCGTGAATGTAGCACCAACCCCTATTGCCTATAGCTGTGAAAACTATGTAAATATATTAGATATCTCTACCTGGGGCATCGAAGCAGAATCTTACCTGCGAAATGTACGAGTTGCGTTGCACTACATTTTAATACATCGTGAAGCTCAACCAAATGCAAATAAAAGTATACGCGAAATAAAGGAGGTCGTTCCGCTATACTTTGTCCACGGGGCATATGGGATAAGTGCGCAACAAGCGCCAGATGAAAGTATACTGCTCGTTGTCCGAAATTGGCCATAGTCTCCTTGCAAGATCTTGGGAGAAGCGTAAGATATGAGACGCCAGACGAAGCCTGGCAGTGGGATGCGTGTCGCACATGACGACTACAGAGAGCGAGAGAGAGAGAGCGGTTTCTCCGCAGGCCACGCCGAAGAGCTCGGTGGTGGCGCTGTGTTAATTCGTGTTGTTTCTCGACAACGACACTATCGCGCGATTGCTTCGGCGTGTCGTGTCATCTGGTCGTCCTTTAGGGCGGCCGGCGAGCGGCGCCAACAGGCCCGGTCGAGGTTGTTTGTGCGCGATCAATTTGTCCCACAATCGGCCCTCTTTGTGCTTTCCCCGCGAGAGCGACCTCTCGGAATTTCCGGGCCGCCTCTCTCGTATGACTTCATCGATGTCGAAGGCCTCATGTGCTTCGTCTTCGTTTCCTGTCACTGTACACGCGCCTTCTTTCTTTGCTCCTCGTCCATTTTCTTGATGCGCGCCTGTCTCGCGCCTTCGAACGATACTCTCCGAGTGCGCCTCTTGCAGGGCCCTTCTAGATTCGCCCGCGAGTTATCGCCACTGCGGCCCCCGGCGTCCTTTGTGGGCTTTCAGCTCGCTCTTCGCACTTGATCGCGTCCCCTCCTCCCCCTCCGCCGCATTTGCGCGCGTGGCAGAGTGGTATTGAAGCGGCCAGATCGCCGCAGACGCGACAGATCGCCGGCGTTCAGCCGCGTCGGCCGCCGCCGCCGACGTTCTCCAGACCACGCGCCGCGAAGCGAAGAAGGGCGCGCCGAGCGGGGCCGATATCGAGCTATCGGGTGTCTCTGGTTTCGCTCATTGCGCTGTCCGCCTCTCGGCCCCGGCCACATCGTGTCGGCCATCTGATGGCGATGCACGGCCTGAAAACGATTAGTTACTCTTGCCCGGGAGAAGACGCGCCAGTATATATGACTTGGCGCTTGCGACGCCATCATACGCCGGCCGATCTCACTCGTTTTGTAGTCTGTAAAGTCGCTACACTATATCATTCCGTATGGTATGGTATGCATATGTCGGCGAACTCACTCAGGCTCACTCAACTCACTCAGGCTTAAATCGAGCCGTGAGTCTGAGTCTGAGTGATGCCGGTTGAGTAACATTTTGGTGGCTTGGTGATGCGCTTACGGTAGGGAGACGTTACAAAATACAGGACACAGTGTTAACAGGACGAGCGCTAAATTCAACTGGTTTTTATTATTCATGCGTAGACATATAAATATAAGTTCACAAAAACACGTGGAAAGAGATAGTACACTTGTTTTTGTGAAGTTATATTTATATGTCTACGCATGAATAATAAAAACCAGTTGAAGTTTGCGCTCGTCCTGTTAACACTGTGTCCTGTATTTTGTAACGCCTCCCTGCCGTAAGCGCATCACCAAGCCAACATGAACCAACTAGCCCCTTTCGTTGCATTACTAATATTTTGGTGAATTTGAGCCCGAGTGAGTCCGGTTGAGAAAAATTTTGGTGAGTCTCAGTCCGAGTGTGCCCTAAGAGTAAATCATATCTCATGAGTGAGTCTGAGAGAGCTCCACATTTTTTGGCGGCCTATTTTTGGCGTGGTCTGGGTAGCAAACCGGTCACTCGCGCCAAGTTAACCTCCCTGCGTTTCCTTTTCATATATTTCTCTCTCTCTCTCTTGGCGACCTATGATAGTATAGGGTATGAAGAACTTTATTGGGTCCTGAAGGTCAACCATGGGTTGACGCGGGCCTCTCTCCCATTACAAAAGCAGTTTTTTTTTATTATTCTGGTACGTTGCCGTATAGAGTCGGACATCATTGCACAGCCTATTCAAATATATTCTCGTTATCGCTGTTTCAAGCTGAGCTTGCCTCAAGGAACACATTCTTGGCCGATCACTCGCAATGATGTAAACGTTTAGTTTTCCGTGCCGTTGCGTCCAGAGCGTTCGGCGGCTGTTTTGTCCTCGTTCTGATACACTCAAAACGCCTTGAAAATGATATTCTGAAAGGGATTGATCCTGAATATATGGCAGCATGGAACTATACTGTGGTTATCTTGAGCATTGATATTGGACCCCATGGTGGCGAGCGCAATGTGAATGGGTCTTTGTGCCTATATGAAGTGGCAGGAGTTGCTACATTGTAGGACATTGCATAAACACACCAAAGCACTGAGACATCTTCCGAGAGAAAATAAAAAACTGAGAACTCCTTTCCGTTGATTTGGGTGGCTGCAGGCGCAGTGTACTCTATAAAATCACTCTTCGAAGTACGCTATTGACACGTTTTTGTTAAAGCTGACGTCACCGTAATGGGACGTACAGATATTGTAACACCTGAATAGTGAGAGTGCGATGAGTGCGAGTATCGTTATTAGTCATCATGCTCCACTGACGTCATCAAAACCATGGGGCGAAAGTGGTTCGGCGCAGCGTCAGCTTCAATGCACGGCCATAGACGGGTGTTCCGTAATAGAAACTTTAGTTATTTCTCTGAATTTCAGCTGACAGAAACTGAAATAGCACGGTATTCCACTTCAGTCATACAGATTCAACATGAAGCGAAAGAAAAAGAAAACACTGGTAAGACACTAGAAAACGTACAAGCTAAAATGTGTTTTTCTTGTTTTGACGAATGTCACGTGCATTCGACTACTACTGAGTCTCTTCGAATGTTGTGTGACGCACAACGCGAAGACAGGCCGATGTGCTATGTCTTCGTTAACGGCATCCTCCGATGACGCGACAAACAAGACGGCCCGAATGGTCACCGGGAGACAAGACCGTTGGCTGCGGCGCACGTCATCGCCGGCGGACCGCGGTCGGTCGCCCTCGCGTCCCCGAACTTTTACGATCGACTGCTCTGTATGGCGGCCCCCCATATAACCTGTGTATCAGCTGCGTCGTCGTCCCCGCAACGCCCGGAGACGGTGGTCGTCGCATTGCCTCGCACGCGCTTTTACGATCCGCCGACCATCATCGTCCGAAGGGCCCCGCATTGACACGTCGATAGCGCAGCCAGCCGCGCTGGCCGTCGAGCGAGACGCGCAGATTCCCAATTTTACGGCGATTGATAAGGCGCGCGCACACGCAAGCGCTCGCTCTCCCGCTGTTGTCCGGCGGTCGCCGCTGCTGCGTCGGCACCGTTATACGACACCGCGTGTACACGGCGCCCGGCTTCTTAACTATATTGACAGGCGATAAGTGCGCGCGCGAACGAGCCGTGTCGGCGCGTTCACCTATATCGAGCTCGGCGACAAAACGGCAGCGAGTGCGACGCGTTCTAGACGAGGCCGGTCCTCTTTCTGGGAGCCTATCAGCGAGCAGCCACGCACCTTTCGACGTGAATTGCCTTTGAAGCTGTTCTCCCTCGTATGGGCATGTGTGTGCGTGGGCAGGCGATGGCATGTGGAAAGGTCAAAACATAGGAGAGAGGAAGATGACGGCGCGCTAAAAGGTGATTTCGGGGTCCTTTCCGCTGTCGAGGTGCGCGCGTGTCCGAACAGAATCGCGTCACCTGCTTGTCCCTCTTATCTGTGGGCCAATCGTGCGTATGTGGAGGTTCCGGGAGATGAACGCGCCTCCTTTTACTGCGCCCGTGCTGTGACTTATCTATGTGCGGTGCAAGTTAGCGGGCCCATCTGATGAGGGCAATATAGACGATTCTGCGTGCGAAGTCAATGTGGACTGAAATCGCGGTCGTAATTTGGCGTGGGTGGTGAATTGGACTAATTCGTGACACATAATCGTAGCTGTATGTAAACGTGTATGAAGAAAAGAGAAGCGCATACTACCAACTGAAAGTTTATTAGCACTAAGGCGTCGAACACACACACACACACACACACACACACACACACACACACACACACACACACACACACACACACACACACACACACACACACACACACACACACACACACACACGCACACGCACACGCACGCACACACACACACACACACAATACCCTGTGTGTGTTTCAGACAATGCAGGATATTTAGAAATAGCGTGTGACTGATACCATTATTCCAATCCTCGAGCTCGATGATTCGAATTGGAAGTGATAGAAATTGTTCATGCTTGTTGGGGGGCTTGTTGGCTTTGATGCGTACTGAAACGAAAAACAACGCGACAAGACAGTGACGGAGGGGGACACACACGAGCACTGCACGGAAAGTTACTTGCACAGATAGTCGGAATGTCTAGTCGACTAACTAACTGTAACCCACTAATATGTTTAAATAATTACATCGCGGTGCATACTACAATTTACGAATTACATATGCCCGGTGAGCTTGCAAGGCATACAGCCGCTTAGAGAACGACATTATAGGATGACGCGGATTTCTTTCAACTATATTAATCCAATGTCTTTTAACACGTATACATCGCACGAACAAAAACACCCAATGCGCAGTGCCCTTGAGACATTTCTTCGCATAGCTGCATCAACATGCGTCCAGGTATACCACCCGTAACACTCGGGAACCGCTTTCAACTCATTGTTGGACAAGAACACTCGCGTGCTCATTGGCTCTATGCGAGGGAATTGCTACGTAGAAAGCGAACGACAAATCATCGAACGTCTGAGGGCCAACCAAAGCAAATAAAAGAAGCGCTTCTCGTCGTGTACTGCTAAACCTCTGCCCTCAGACATTGCATCCTACTGTTATCAAGTCTGTGGCTTAAGGTGCAACGTGGAGGCAAGACGGCGAACAGTTCGCGATAGTCTATACTCAGTTTCACACATCTGGTACACCGCTGTGGAAGCTATGCAAGGAGTCCACTTTCGTGATGGTAAATGTGCGTGCCAGCCGGGTACGAGCCTGCGCGTGAGGCGTCGCGAACGGCAGCAGATAAAATACCAGAAACCGAAAAAAGCGAAACGCAAAGTGATGTGATGGAACAACATACTGATAGCCGTATGACGAAGTGTGTTTGTTTTTAAGACACAAAACATCTTTAAGTATTACTCAGCCTAAAAAAGATAAAAGGAGTCTTATTTTGGACGGTAAAACCTTGAACTATTTCAATTGGTGCGAACCCATTTAGTGCAAGAAGTCTCCCTCTACCTCTGCAGTAATGTATGAAACGCAGTATGAAACCGTTCGAGCCTGCGCACGCGCGTACACAAGCACGAGGCTCCATCTCCTGTTCTTATTCATAGCTGCTTCGTCGTTGTCATCGCCACGCATGCTATCCGATTCTGGCGGTGATGGTTCACGAAAGGGCGTAGCGCCACTTTGACTCCGTCCCACAAAGAAATCGCCTCCACCCCACACAGCGGCTCGTCCGATATATCGCCGCTCAAAGCGATCGTCCTCCGCCCGTGCCAGGGCGTGTGCGCGCATGCGCTCATTTGTCGATTTTGTTGCCGTCTCGATGCACCATCACCGGTGTGCTGCTGATGGTTTCGGGCCTCTTTTGTATCCGGCATTCAGCATCGGCGACCATTAGGAAGGCGCACGAGGCTCGTAATTGCGATCTTAGAATACTCGCTGGAGCCGCTTATTATTTGAAGGGCGTCGTCTTCGTTTGAACAGGTATGCATTGAAGACGGCCCGAGTTTTACCATGATTCATCCTGTCTTTATATGCTTTGCACAATCAACGCGTGGGGCGTCCTTGCCTGGCTTATGTCCCCGGTACTTAGAGACGCGGAATAAATGTTATTGCTACTATATAGTCACACACCGAATCTGGCATTTTCCTTTAATACGCTACGCAGAAGACTACAGCAACAAGTCGTAGTGGAAATACCGACTGGCAACCTCGTAAAGTGTACTCGTCTTGCGACACGCTACTGGTCGCATTTGTCGTGGCTTAACTATCTAAGCAACCTGTGCCTCGAGGATGGCGGACCTTCCATAAAAAAAAAAAAAACCACACGATGTTGAAATAACAACGTTGATTTCTCCGTGCAGCTCATTTCTTTCGCTGTCGTGCTTGCATATGTTTTTTTATTTGATTTTCTTAGTCTAAACAAGGGTTAGGATTCTCGCGTTGCAAGGCGCAATTTTTCCCGTTTTGAGAATATGAACATCGGGCTTTCTCAGCTTTTCACTTTGCCGGCGACTGTAACCAAATAATTTGACAGTGTACGTCCACCTCAACAATTTTATCAACTTTATGCCAGGCGCTGATTTGTTTTCTTTATTCACAGCGGAGTCTGGGCGTCACTCTGCCTCTAGGACCGCGCGTTGTGCAGAGAAGACAAACTATTCTAGCTTTTTCCTTTGCTTTCAAAACTGCGCCTGAAAACAGAGAAGTCAGGCACAGTCCGCTGTCACAATCGCTGCCCGCGCGTCGGCTTCTCCGCTCGACACTGGCGCTGTGGAGTAGCGTCGCGCACAAATGATGATTGGCTGCACGCGTGGCATAAAGCCGCGGGCGACGCCGCGACGACGATTATTACCCTCATTCTTTACTGGGGCCTGGCAGCGAAGGCGGCTGCTGGTTGCGTCCCGGTGTCGTCTCTAGCCGCGGCTTGCGCTCTCGGAAGCCCCTTTGGCGACCTCTATGTGCGGGAAAGTGAGTTAGCAGCGCGGAATAAAACACCGTGCTTCTCGACTCTCGAGCAGCAGAGCACGAGCTTGTTATGCGAAGTCGACGTAACACCTTCAGTACACCTGGTTCTGCCTGCTCGCATGCTCCCCCGGTGTTGTCGAAATGTGGTTATGTCCGGGAACACAGCCCTGTCTCTGTCATGCCGACATAATTGTAATTATTGGCCAGTTCACCCGCCATGGTGGTCTAGTGATCATGGTGCTCGACCGCGGACCCGAAGGTCGCGGGATCGAATCCCGGCCGCGGTGGCCACATTTCGATGGAGGCGAAATGCTAGAGGTCCGTTTACTTAGCTTTAAGTACACGTTAGAGAACATCTGGTGGGCGAAATTTCCGGAGCCCTGCACTACGGTGTCCCTCATAAGCATATCGTGGTTTTGCGACTTAAAACCCCGACTGTACGGCCCCAATTATATTGCAATTATAAAACGCAAATTATATTGCCCAGATCAGTTGTTGCTTACTATAGAAGGAGCAAAGGACGAATTCACATAAGATTTTTGTTCGTAAGTGCCTTTTTTTTCCCATTGGTTGGTCGCCTTCGCTTATGATATGCTGAGCTTTTCTTTTGGCTGGAATGTGCTCTTACGAAAATTTATTGCATATGATCTATCTCGTAATTACGAGGTATTGTGTTGGGCTTATGTACGGCGGTGAAGATTACAGTGTTTAATATAATATTCGAAGATCAAACTTGCGAGAACGCGCATCTATACTTGCGCGCGCGATACCCTCATCGATACCCTCAATCAGTAATCTACCTGAAAGCGTTTTTAGCAGTGGAATGGAATATACCTACACCAATTTATAGTTCACAGTGACCGAACTCACATTGTTTTTTTTTTTTTGTTCGCAAGAACTTTTTCTGGTTCGTCGCCCTCTCCAACATATATTTCGTTGCTATTCGACGGTTGTTTTCCTCAAGAACACTTTCCACGAAGTTGGGGTCAAATTCACAAGGCTTCTGTTTCGTAAGTGCTCCTTACCATTGGTAAGCTGGCTTCACTAATGATATGTCCAGTGTCAGGATTGGCTGATGAAACTTCCTCTTACGAACATTTTTTGCGTACGACGTAATTGGGAATATTGGCCCTACATTGCCTTCACGAGACCGGGTTTGAAAAAATAATAACAATTCCGCTGTTTTACGTCCCAGAACCGCGATATGATTGTGAGGCACGCCGTATTGCGAAGCTCCGGATTACTTTTGACCACCTCGGTTTCCTTAAGGTGCACTTATATCAAAGTACACGGGTGTTTTCGCATTTCGATCCCCGAGAAATGTGGCCGGGGATCGAAGCCGCGTCATCGAGGTTAGTAGCACGACAACCATGCTGGCTTAAACGTGGAGCGCGCGCCCATCACGAGTTGTCTTTTGCTCCTCATCGACAAAGACGTGCTTGCAAGCTTTCGATTTCACGGCGTGCGTAATCACGATCGACGTCTGACGGGCGCAACGAGCACGCGGCACGAGCCAAGCGTGATCAATTCATACATCCTCCAGAACCGGCCTATGCGCCGAGCTGCTTTACGCGGCCTGTCGATAGTCGATCGCCATTCCATTACTTAACCGTCTGGCTTCCTCTCGAGGCACCGGTGAGTCTTCTTCCTCCTCACTCACTTTCTCCTGAGCACGCCAATGCAAGCGAAAGCAGCGTGGTGCTAAATAAGAGAGGCATGCGCGCGCGTCCCAAGGCCGACCTGAGCTGCGACGGGCGCAAGCGCGCATTGAGGCGTCGCTAATTCGGCGATCATTATTGAACCGGTAATCATTTTTCATTTCCCGCGGTCACGGGCCATTAAACACTCGCCACCGGAGAAGCCGTCGAGAAGGGCCCCTTCTCTTCGCGCTCCGCCACGCTCGAAGCCACGCCACGCCCGTGTATACGGGCGGCTTGTATGGCACTATATCGCCGCGCGCTTCGAACGGCCGCGTACAGGGAAATGAGAACTGATGAAAGGCTGCACCTACAGCACCTTGAGTCTGCTGGAAGCTGTTGACGTACTCGTGAATGGGTGACTCTCTTCCTCGAGATTGCTCTCGAGGTTTCTTTCGAATTCGTCGCTTCTGCAGCTAGAAGCATTTAGTGCGACCTTGTGCGCGGCGTGGTGGGGAGAAAAGAGAAGTGCTCCCCTAAATTACTAAATAAAAAAAGGAAGGATGGAGGAAAGGAAAACTTTTGGTTGCGTAAATCCTTGCTCTTAATCAGTGACACAATAATAACAAACGAAAAGGCAAACTATAACGAGCCGTCAAGCGTTTCCCGTTGAACATTGATTTTAAAGGAAACCGTGCAGCTTCGCACAGACGACTCTTAATTCAAACGTTTTGTTGGGACTCACACGTAGGTTGATGCTGCGAGCACGTTTACTTCGATCTGTATGATAACATCTTCAGGTACCACTTACGCCTATCTCTCGCTTTGTACTTATGGCTGTGGTATTACCAACGCATCTAGAAGTTCCATAAAATTTTCTTAGAGCACTAAGCTACATCGAAGATGGGCCTCGTTCATGCCTTCTGAGTAGCCATATATATATATATATATATATATATGGCAGAAATGCGCAGATTTGCGTGTCGAACCACTCTAATCCTCTGGCGGAAGTTGTTTTTGTTTCCTTCACTAAGGACGAGTGGCAGTTTCGCGAGGGACGTAATTGCTACCAAAGTCACAAGGGCAGTATAGAAGGAGCGTGGTTCGATCTCTCGAAAGCCAAGGGGGTATCGCGCTGGCAGTTCACGTGTACTGCCACAGCTTATAACGTGTTGGAGGTCGGCGTGTGGGCGTCAACATTTGTGAGCCAGATGTTCCGTTAAGCAACTCCACCTCAGCTATGCTACAATAACCTGCATCATCAAAACATAAAACATAGAATAAGTGAAATGATACCGGAGGGGGATGTAGGGGGGGGGGGGGGCAGGATAAAAAAATCACAGCATATCCACGGGGTGAATGATGATGAGTGGGGCGAAGCTACGGAGGGAATCATCTGTAAACCGTGAAACTCTTCCGTGAAATGCGCCCAGTACATAATATAAAGAGTGTGAAACATCGTGTATATATTAAACATCAAACTTTTATTGTACTGTTGGTTTACGTGGTCCCTTCATTATCACTTGTGATCGGTGAAATGCAAGGAAGAAGTCCGCTCCCGAGCGAAAGAGCGCCAAGAGCGACCGCATTCCCCGCTCGCCCTGTGCGAATTAAAGGCAAGGCTAGAGGGAAGACAGGACGCGCGTTCCACGACGCGAGGTCGGTAGCATGCCCAACGAAAGCCAACGGAACGCGATTGTGCAAGTGCTCCGGCTTCGCATCGCCTCATGGTTCCATTAGCGTCCCAAAACCAAATATATTGATCAAGGTGTGCCTTGCGTTTTTCTTAGAAATAATTTATTTATCATGTACATTAAGACGAAAAGTTGAAAGCTCACTAGAGTGTATCGCCCGCAAAGTATGTCTTTTAGTGTGATTTAACTCTCGTACGGCAGGGTCCTCGCGCCGTTGCCGGTCCACCTCGCCCGTTGACTATCGGGCGAGGTGGCTACATACAACTACTACTACTACACTTTAAGAAAAACATCTGGCGTTCTTTCGTTCTGCTTTTACAAAACATCTGGCGTCTTTCGTTGGTTTATTTCATCAATCAACGGCGTTTTGAACAAAATTTTTATTGTTTAATCACGCACAGCAGAAATCTCACCAGGCACTACCTTGGAGGTAAACAATGGCTGCTAATGGGAATGAGAGACAGAAGAAGTCGGCTTTTAGCTAACACTTACACTTCTACTTCTACTAACGTTTCCTACTGGAACATGCCAATGGCTGCTAATGGGGAATGAGAGACAGAAGATTTCGGCTTTTAGTTAACGCGCACGCTGCGAATTTTTTATTGTTCAACAACGCACAGGAGAAATCTCCCACCGGCACCACCTTGGAGGTCAAAGCGTAAGACTTGTTACGGACTACTACGATGACGACGATTACGAGGGACGAACGGGTGCCGCCTTAAGGAGCTTCGCCCCTAAAAAAGCCCCGCAATTTTTCAGCTTTGCATTTGTATATATACACGTACACATACAAACGCATGCATGAACTTGCTAAAAAGTGGATAACAAGAATTCTTGTAGCTTTTCAAAGGGTGTGCAGTTGTCCCGGTATGAATTCGGTGTTGAGGTCGTGCTGTATTTGAAAGCGAGATATCGCTCTACGCATGCACCAAGTGGGAGGGAACTTGGCTCTGGCTGCACAGAGAACAAACGTCCTTATTTGAGAAGATAGCTTTAGAAGAGACGTCCTTAGTCCAGGATGCCTTGAGCTCGAGTAGAGTCCTGTGCCCTCGCGACCAGCCTTAACTAATCAAAACGGCAAGTTGGGCGAGCTGGTAGCTAAACATAGTTTGCTGAGGGCAGCGCGACCCGGACTGAGGACTGAGAGTTTGTGTACGTGTCTCTCAGTCCTCAGCCTGGGTCGCGCTGCCCTCAGCAGACAATGCTTAGCTAATCATCGAGGTTTTAGCTGGCCAAGGCTCCCTCTCCCAAAAGTCGTTCGTGTGGCAAAGGTCCGATGCTGTCTTCTAAGTGTAGTGATAGCAATCAATCACTCGTTGGCTCATCTGCATCGTTCTCTGAACTGAGATGTCATTTCGCGTGTTGTTAGTTATACGAGAGAACTCGTCGAAGATCGAGGAGAATCCTTCAAAGTCCTGTGTCGTGTAGCGCTTCGTAGGACATTTTCTGAGTCGTCGTGCGAGCTTCGGTCAAAGCAAACGAATGTGCAGCAGCTCCGTTATTATTCCTTGGATCCGCGTACACTTGAATATATCTGAAAAATACAAAGAAGGAGCGTGTTATTCTTTCCTGTCGTTTCTCGTCTTTTCGGCACAGTTCGTGACGCGAGCAGTCTGTTCACGTGGCGTCATGGGGAAATAAGCTCTAGATTGGCCCACATGCGGGGGATATATGTTGTGAATTGTCTCCTGCCCTGCTTTGCCATACAGTAGCACGCCCGTTTTGTCTTGTCTCTCGTAACTATCGTGCACGGTCAACTGATTTCACTTCGTTCTATGCGTTTTCGACTGCGCAGCAGGAAATAACAGCATGTAGCCGAAAAGCGCGAAATCCCGATTGGCTCAACACTTAGTGCTGACATTGTCCACGTGTCTTATGAAGAAACAAGGGGCGAGGAGGAGATAGCAACTGTAGAAAGGATATAGTGAGGGCGAGAAAGAAACCACACTCTCGTCTTTGAACTCCTGAGCGGTTTAGGGGTCTTTTAAAACCACACTGAATCCAACTTCAACTCTGTCTTTCCATCTTTCGTCGCGCAAGTTCTGTCGGTTCCTTTTCTTTCTTTCTTTTTTTTTTATTGCGGCCTTCAAAATGTATACGAGTTTGCGGGCTTTTACCGCGGGCCCATTTCAGTCCTTAGAGGCTCATTAGCACGGAGTCACGACGGCGCGCGACCGAAGCGATAGGTGGGACAAAAAAAAAAAAGTAACGCGGTCGTCGATTGAGTATCCTGCCGACAGCTGAAATGAGTGCGCGCCATTCATCATCAATGGCGGTCAATGAAAGCACGCCGCTGATGGCAGAAAGAGGCCCGTATATTTCAGCGGCGTGATTTACTACGCCTTACGGTTCCCAGCCGATCGCGTATGCGCCGCTCTCTGCGATTCGTGAATATATGACGCTCACACGCTCGACGGCAAACACCATTCTCTCCGACGTGGCGTATGGCATGTGCGGCTGTCTGTGTATATATATATATATTTACAGTATACACGTATCGTCGTTGGCTGCGCTCCGCATAGTTCTAATGCGCCGACAGCGGCGGCAACGGCTGCAGTGACGGCTATATTTAGCCGAGTGCTCCGAAGTGGCGAGGCGATAAATCGAATTTTATGGGAGTAGCGCGAAGAACCCTTCGTGCTGCGCCTTCGGCGTCGTAAAGTGACTCCCCCACTTCGCGAGCTCGTTGAGCTGAGCGAGCGTCGCTGGGCGCCATCTGCGAACGAGGCGACAACTATACGCGAGGAATGGACTGCTTCCTCTTCCCTTTCCCTCTCGCAATGCGTGGTCTAGCTATGCGTTATACAGAGAAGTGAACTTTAAAGAAGTACTGACACGATTTTGAGGCACCGCAAGAGGGACATTTTTTTTTTTTTCGTTTCCATGATATGCAGTATTAACGCTCTCCACACACCGGAGCCAGGAAACACCTATTTTAGTTTGATTTTAAAGTTTTCGTCGATTTAACGTAAGATTTAAAGTTTTAAAGTGTCTGCAAGCCAACCCCACCGTAATGGACCTCATCATGCCGAGTAAAAACAGTTCGCTCGGTTTGCGAACTCTGCATTCTGCATGAGGCCGTAATAGCCGAAATCGCTGTCGCTAAAGTCGGGATCGTGTAAGCACGGTGAATTTTCACGGCAACATTCGAATTCGGAAATGTTTAGAACCCCAAGTGTGCCGTACTTTCTGCGCAGCACTTTGATTTGAGGAATGTGCCACATCAAGAGCTCTTTTTCTTTCTATCGTAGGGACTCCTCTCATAAACCACTACAGAGTGTCAAGCTGTCCAGTATTGCTTATGACGTATACCTTTTGTAAGGTTGGTAGTTTTTAGCAGAAATCAAAAGCGGCAGGCGCGTGCGTACCGCTTTTGATTTTGTGTGTGTGGCACACACACACACACACGCACACACACGCGCACACACACACACACACACACACACACACACACACACACACACACACACACACACACACACACACACACACACACACACACACACACACACACACACACACACACACCGGGAATAGAAAAAGCATAAGTTACTGGATAAGTGCACAGCAATCGAGTGTATATATGTAGTTTCTGCCTTAGGAAGTGTTCCCGTGGTGACGTCACCGGCACGTGAGCGTGCCGCGCACGCGAGCGTCTGTCCGCGGCTCACGCATTCGCAAAGCAAACAAAGCGCCACGCAGCAAATTGGCCTGCCCGACGGGCGCGCGCGCCGCGCCCGGGTCCTAATTACGGTAAAGCGCCCTGGCCGGACAACCGGTTCTCGTGCTGGTGCGCGGTTTCGTTCCGGCCCGTGACGTCACCGCGGCGCGTGACCTTCGCCGTCCGGCCGGGTCAGCCGATGCCGCCGCGTGGCTTCGTGCCGCGCTCGTGCTCGCCGAAGACGGCGCACCACCACGCACACTTCCATTCACTAGGCGGCTTCATTCAGAAGGAGCCGGCATCCAGAGGATGGGAAAGAAGAAAACGCGCTTGCCTGGACTAGCTGGCCGTTCACCTGATGAGTGCGCACTGCTTCCAGCACTTGCAAGAGCGCTACTTGAACAGTCGTTTAAGCTGAAAGCGTTAGATGCATCATCAAACGCGAAAAGTGATTGTCGGCGACGTCGGCGTCAGCAGGAGTGATGCTTCGGCGTCAATAGGAGTGACTATTTTACGTCATCATGACGTAAAATAGTGACGTCACTATTTTACGTCGTGATGACGTCACAGGTCACCAAAACTTGTGACGTCATCGCATGACATCGTCGCTTGGCCAAAGGTGGGCCGATCCCGGACCCGGAGGCAGTGTGAAGCCACGTTCGATCGCTGCAGAAAGGGGGGGGGGGGACTGACAAAATTGACTGAGAAGGAAAAGACGCCTTTGCAATGTATAAATGTATTTGTAGGCAAATGTATAACGTACCGTGTGACTTTTTATCTATTGCATATATTCAACTGTAGAATTTTTCGGGCTCAATCTAAAGACAGTAGTTCATTGAAAATGCGAGGGGGCGTAAAGTGCGTGGCTATGGTTTCTAGCTTATTTACAAATTACCATGCCTGCCACTGATCTTGACGTTGCGGGCTCAATTCAAAACCGCGGGCGCTGAAGACATTCTATAGAACAGGGGCGTCACCAGGGGGGTGGGGGGCACACCAGGACCCCCCCCCCCCCCCCGCGAGAAAAATTTCTGCCTACGCCACTGCTATAGAATGTTTTCGTTGAACAGAAGTTGCATGTCAGTTGAGGCGACAAGATGTGCAGACGTATACCAACTGAAATGTAGCACCGAGACAGCCAGGTTCCTTTCGATGTCTGTCAATGCTGAGTAACGCTGGTCAACCTGAGAATCGGTAGTTCGTAGGAACGTGACTAGTTTTAAGTTGGGCTATGGGGCTCGGTCGGTCGGTTGAATGTATCTTGATCCTGGCGAGCCTGGTCAAAATGAGGTGGCCGAAATGACACCGTTGAAGAACGATCCTCAAGGGCTTTCACTCAAAGTGCGACACTAGGCTGTTTTCAAGAGAGCGTGACGGAACTTGCCACGTACTTTCCGGATTCGGCAAAAACCGTTCGGTGGGCGTCCCGCGGAGGCCACAGTTACCGCGGCTGCCTCGCTCCATTAGGTTCGCGCGCCTGCCGTCCGGCAATATAGCGTGGTCTGGTCGTCGTCGTCTTCGGCGGCGGTTCCTAATGCATTTCTGATTGGCCGCCTAGTGGCGTCCACGTAATGGCTGTCGGCGGCGGCGATGGTCAGCGACTCCGCCCCCGATTGCCCGCTCGTCGAGGCCGTTAACGATGTGTTCCGATCGTTGCCGGTCGTCGACGCGCCGCCAAAGTGTTTGGGGAGAGCGGCGTATATATATGTAAGGTCCGAGACCGTTCGACCCCACTCGGCGTGAACGATGGTCTGTCAGCGTGTATATGTGCGCTCGCAACCGTGGCTTCCCCCCTTTTGCCCCGTGCGTTGCTTCCCATAAGCGTGCCGTCTCTTCCATCCCATGAAAATATGTGCGGGAAACGCAGTGCGATACTGACAGCAGGTTACCAAGTTCCGTTCCCAGTTCGAATGTGTGTGAGTGCAATCGTACCGTGAGAGAGAAATGAACCGCGCGGAGACCAAGTGCTCGGAAGTTGCAGACGAAAGTTTTTGCTTGTTGTTCGCCCCTGCTGTCAAAGAACGAAAACTACGCTGCGGCTATGCTCAGAAGTGATGACGACAGTCCATATAGAGCGGAGGCTCTATTTGGTCTAAGCGTGAGAGAAAAACAAGATCGCAATTTCTTTCCTCAGCGCCAGGTTCTCTAATTGTTGACTGCGAACATCGTTCTTGGACTCTTCGGTTCTCCTCGGAAACGTACATACGCAGTCTCGTAGACAGACTCGCCGGCAAGAGAGTATTTTCGTTCATGAAACTGCCGCGACCACTGTCTTCTCTCTCTTTTCCACGAGCCATCTCAATGTGACCGCTGAATTACAGCGTTCGAAACGATCGTGTTGGAAATACCATCATACTTCGTGATTACAATTATAAGGTGCAAGCAACGCATCCACGCAAAAAAAAATATATAGATAATAATAATAATCGACATGCTTACAGTGGAGGCAGCAACAGAACGGTCAAACATGTAAACAAACTAGCGGCTAATACGAAAGTTCTTACATAAGCTTTCTTTTTTTTTTTTTCAATTTGAATCCGTTGTGTATGTACAGCGACATTCACAAGGCGCTCACATATTATAATGTGGTTTGAAAAGCTCCAATTACATTGGTGTATACTAATACATCTATATTTGATTTGATTTCAAATGCATGTATGACTTAACTTTCAACCAAGTATTTATTTTGGCATTTGTCTGTATGAAACCGGACACTCGTCTCTGAGCTCCCCACTTTTCTTATCCTTGCATTCTCTTTGTTGCTTCCAACTTGATTGCAATCTCTTTCACTTTCTTGAAATGACGTTTTCAATAGTTATAATAATAAAACTTAGGGTTGCTTAGACCCGTAACTCTTATAATTTCTCTCCACCTCCGTTCCTAAGCGGGTTCTGCATGCTTCTGTGCATAGTGCACTATAGCGCAGTGGACCTGAATCGACCGAAGGCAAACTATAGGTGAATACTGATCGAAAGATGTGCGCGCATGCCGTGTAGTGGCGCTATAGGGTAATTCCAAATTTAGTTTATTCTGGTCACGGGCAGATGCCAATGAAACTCGTGACGTCATTCAATGCCATAGTGCCTGATATTCTCGACTGCGTCGCCACCTGTGCGCAATTTTTGTTTCTCTTCCGTCTTGCAGAGCCTCTGCCAGGGGCGTAGCCAGAAAGCTTTTCCGGGGAAGGGGGGGGGGGAGTTTAACCATGCTTTATGTATGTTCGTGCGTTCGTTTGCATGTGTCGGTGTATATATACACATGCAAAATAGAATAAAAATGGGGAGTGTTTTGAACCCCCCTACCTCCCACAACTTCATTCGCCCCTTGGCTACGCCAGTGGCCTCAGCTCATGATTACACTGGCATAATTACTATTTCAGTTGTATGATTTATTAACAGAATTTAACATGCATTCAACGTAACTTCTTTTTAACTAAAACACCCACTTTGTATTCCGCGATCGCTTCAAACCTCGCATACCATGATTTGCTACAGACTGTGGCTTTATGCGTGCGCACTTGCATAATGAATTGTGGCAGCCACTTTCGTTCTATCACATCGAAGAAACGTTACATTTATGTCGACTTCACTGTCATAAGGTGATTCCTCCGTGAGAAAAGCCTGCAACCTTGCACATTCTTTCTTCTTTTCGACCTCCCCAGCCTACTGTTTACCATCGTCTTGCGTTCTACCGAGCCGAGAGGCCAGCACCTCACAGGGTCCCCTAAGCATTCGCCGAAGGCGGCTCATTGGCGAAAGCCATCTTCTTTTTCTTGTAAGTCAATGTATTGATCCAACCCCGCCCCCTTCCGAAAGCGTTCTGAACCTAATGTGGTTTTGCAGTGCCTCCGTGATCGGCCCACGATTGATGAAGTCATGTGATGACGCCATCATAATGCCATATGTGACGTCTTGATGACGTTATCACGTGATCTTTTTTTTGCATCACTCGTGTTGACGCCGCCGACGCGGGACGCCGACGCCGCTGACGGTCAATTTTCGCTCTTGATGAGGCATCTAAGGCCTTCGCTTTAATAGAAGAGGAGCATGTCGCGTGTGGTGACCCGCATCCGGCAAAAAAGGATACTATATATACAGGCCGTGCCGCGCTTACGGTTCAGTGATAGGGCACTATATATCCGACGCGGAGGGGTGTTGCCCGTAAAAAGAACATCGCCATTGCACCGAGCGTGCAAGCCGGGGTTTCACCCCATCTCCTCCGAAGCCTCGCCGTTTTCGTGCCGAGTCTCCACTTCTGGAGAGCAATGATGCGTGTTCGCCACAAACACGAGAGGAGGCCAAGTTACGCGCCGTATAGTCGCACGATGTAGTGTGTGTATATATAGCGTGTACGCGCCGCCATCGAGCCGGCCGCTAAACGTGCACCGGCTGCCCTTTTTACACGTGCCATTACACGTGCCCCGGGTTTCGATCTTCGGGGGGACTCGTGCTTCTCGGAGCGTTGGTGCTTTCTCCTTCCGAGTGTGCCGTGACACGAAGAAGCACGGCGTCTCTTCTTTTCTTCCAAGGGCTTATTTACGAGTATCCTTCCCCCTCCACGAAGCTATGCTTCGCGCGAGAAGCGCTTTTCGGCGCCTTTTACAAGCTCTCGGAGACGTGACCGGGTATAGATGAGCTCGCGGCGTGTTTAACACTCCTTAGAGGAGAAGTGCTCGGCTACGCTGGAACACTTACCTTTTTTTCTTTTTTTTTAGCTCGTCCGTCTATTGTTCTCTGAAAGATTTGCCCTTCGCATCTGCTTTATTTCGGGAACGCCATAAGAAACTCGCTTGAGCTCCCCTTATTTGTATCTGGGCTGTAGGGGATAAAAAAGTCTGCGCTCGCACAGGATGCGCCTCTCTACGGTGTTCTACCGCGTACTGTTTCTTGTATTTTATTCGGGCTACGCGAACCATTCAGTCTTTCTTGCTTTGATGCAACCACAAAAGACGGGTTGTTTCGGCTTTATACCATGTGCGAAGCGCCGTGAGTTGCTTGTATAGTCTTAGTTTCGTTTTCTGTTGTATTTTTTTAACGCTATCTTTTTTTTTCGGCTCTTGTTCTCTTTCACTCCTGCTATGACGTGGCCAGATACAGCATTCGACACACATCTCGCTAAAACCTTGCGGTGCTCACGTGAGCTAATCAGTGGGCACATGTTCCGAGCATTTAGTTGCCATTCACAATGAGATGCTAACAACAATCCATTATGTCCATTATATCAAGCTGCATATGAACCATGGACCAGTCACGAAACGTTCGTGCATCTTAAATATTTCTTAAACACGGTCTCACCATTAAAATAACGTTTTTGGTCGTTATGTAGACAATGACTATATTTAACTTTAAAATATACGTGACGTCTTTGTGCTTTAGAAAGTGGCATTGTTCGACTGCATTTCAGCGCGCTGTGCATATAAGTTCCCGGCGTTGATCATTCGCCAATCCTTCTTGCCTTCTCTTGACTGTCAGCTTGTGTAGATTCGCGGAGAAATGCCTCGCATTTTAAAGGTGTTAGCAAACATCCTGTCTGAGGGCCACTTATGAAATACTTATTCGAATGTTGCGATGAAAGCACCGCTTGCTCGTTGTAATGCGACTTGGGTGTAGCATGAATGTCAGCACCACTCCTGCGCTAAAGTTGTTAAAAAAAAGTTTAAAACCACCAACTTCACCTACGCTGAAATATACGCGGGTTCCTTAGCAAAGTGCCATGGGAGCGGCGCAGAAGATCGTCAGTGATCATGATATGACGAGCAAACATCGCACTGTAGGCCTCACTAATTTTAGAAGTGATTGCTGTTGGAATCGCCGACCGACATGCTGGTCGAAAAAGAAAAACAACAACCACCCACACACAACAGTGCCGTGCCTATATACAAGCATACGCAATGAAGTGGCTAGAGTTGGGCACACCTCTCGTCGTGCTGCGCACATTCTAAAGAGAGCGCGGCGGTCAAGGTTTTATTAACCGAAGCAGAAAGCTGGCCGCAGCAGGAAGTGGGCTGCGTGGGGCCTGCAGGGATAGCTCCGCTTGTGAGCCTATTGAATGATAGGACAGTTCATTAATATGTGTGGTATACATAGCTTTGCTCGTTTGGCTCTGTGTGTCACAACAGAGTGCGCAATAAATTTGATCAGTGCTAAATTCGATTCGTGAACACTTTCATCACTCGTGATGAACTGTTGGCTGCATGCTTACAAGAAGCCACGTCGCTGCTGATAAATGAAAGAGTGTAATAAATAAATAAATAAATAAATAAATAAATAAATAAATAAATAAATAAATAAATAAATAAATATTGTGCAGTAGAATGGTTTTCGCACAATTGATTGATTGATTGATTGATTGATTGATTGATTGATTGATTGATTGATTGATTGATTGATTGATTGATTGATTGATTGATTGATTGATTGATTGGACCTAGAAGATACGATAATCTTGTATTCTCGAGATGACACCGCGTAATACATGTGCAGAATTAGTTTAAGTGGAATGCCTTGTCCATGCCTTTCCAATAAATGACCAGTATTGCTAATTTCCCTTTCATTTTCTGTTTAGCAACTTAACATTGTTGATTGACCCAGGGGGTGCTCGTCTTCTGTAACGTTCGTCTACACGAGAATTCTCGCTGAATTTTTTTCTTCATTTGTTTTCCTTGCAGGTACGTACCGCCTCGTGTATCAATGGTAGCGCGTGCGGGAAGCGTGGCTCTCCCCCTCTCCACACCGATCTACATCAGGTAAGGAGCCTGCGTGTGATCGAATGCAGACAAACAAAGGCTTTAAAACAGTAAAAGAAGAATAAACAACGTGCTCGAACATTGTTCATAAAGCATAGATTTATGTTCTGTTCGAGTTGTAAGCTTATTTTATCGAGAGTAGCCAGACAACGGCGACGACGTCAATCGTCGGTTAATTCAGTTATAATTATTGATCTAAGACCATTCTGTGCTGTCAATTACATAAAACTGCATCACAAACACAGCTCTAAACGGAGTATTATTCGCGAGCATCTGAAGATGGTGCATAGGTGTACTGGAGTCGACGTTGGTATTTGCATGAGGGGAACAAGTGCGTTAGGAAAGTGAAAACATGACTGCAGACTGCACCCCCCCCCCCATGTTCTCAAACACACATCCAGTGCATGTGCTCCACATCCACTGAAGAACGTGGATGCCAGAGTTCGGCTAAAGTGGTAATTCGGGCTTCACTGACACTTCGTGGTGAATCTCATAGCCAACTTGGAAGGGTAGCGCTAGTGGACACGGACTAGAGGAAGACACACGGACACACAGACGGAAGCGCTTCCGTCTGTGTGTCCGTGTGTCTTCTTCTAGTCCGTGTCCACTAGCGCCACCCTTCCAAGTATGAATTTCCAACTCGCCCAAGAAACAGCACTCATAGCCAAATTATGTGTACGAATTTCATAGCCAAATCTTACATCTAGGAAGTATTGTCTTCTTGCACATAAGGATCACCTCGGAGTGTTACTGAAGCGCAGTTATATTCAAAAGTGTAGCTCTGCGCCTTATGTGGTGAGTTCTAACAACAACAACAACAACAACAACAACAACAACAACGACAACAACAACAACAACAACAACAACAACAACAACAACAACAACAACAACAACAACATCATCATCATCATCATCATCATCAACAACAACAACAACAACGTTGACGACAACTCTTCTACTACTACTACAACAACAACTGCTAACGTTGCGACGTACTTCATTGTGGATTGAATGTTTGCATTCCTAATATATACACCTACTGCTTCTGGAAGCCTACTCTACTATTTGATTTCAATGATTTTTTATAGTCATCATTATGGGACAATTAGAGAACTAATCAACCAAACGATGCATTGGTTGTTGCCGTGTTCAAACAACGCCAAAGTAAACAATTTGAGGATGAGCCCAGCCGTGTTTATAATTCGCTATTCTTGGTATATAAGACTTTTTTTTTTTCCTTGGTCCCATTCTTTAGGAAATCATTTGCCTACCAGGAACGGTATGAACAAATAAACTGGTCTCGTTCTACTAAAAACAGTTCGACGCTATGCAAAAGCTCTCGTAGCCACATTGGCACGAGCCCGAGTCACCCTGCTCCCTGTCGGTGTCTCACACAGCCGGCTCTGTCTCTCAACCGAGGACGCTCATCTGCTGCAGTTCGTGACGCCATCACACTCGCGTCAGTTGTTCACTATCGATGATCTGCATAGAGACTACATTGACGAGAAATTCGCTACTTGCCTGCGCTCCTGACATCACCTTGCATCTGGCTAAGCGTATACGCACGAAGGTCTATAGCTCCACAATAGCGCAAGCGGTCGCGCGCCCCTGCATAGGCGACGGAGTACACGCAGCCCTACTTCGGGCCACGCGAGCGACACGCAGTATACTACAGTACGCGCATAGCGACAAGAGCCGTCTTCGAGGAAACCATTTGTCAACTGCGAACCCCTCCGCGCTCGCAAATTTTCGGCGAAACAAAAATAATCATAGAAGACATCGTTCGAACCCAAGCGACGCACTCCTCGAATTATATGCCGTGCCTGTGGCGAAAAATAAAGTAAAGAATTAAAAGCGGATAAATGTTAATAGCTCGCCGATTTTGTACCGCACGCGTTCGCCGGTGTAGCGCCCACGCTCGACGACCCCGCTATAGGAGCAGACCGGAGGAATGATAATGGTTGCGGCGGCATGCGCAACCGGCAAAAGAGACGCGCCTTGCTCGGCCACCAAAGCGCCGCGCAAGAATGGAAGACGCGCCCGCGTGGCTGCTCGGCTCTCTATGCAAAAACAGAAAACTAAAATAGATGTATACGGTCGTACACGCGCTCGCGTTCTCATAATCGGCGACGGTGGCGGAAGGGCGGGGGAGGAGGGGGAAACGTTATGAACTTTTCCTGGCGTTTTCGAAGCTATACGCTTTTTTTTTTCGGTATGCTGCGCGGCTATCCTATATACGTACACACCCGGCGACAGGCTCTCTTCTTTAGCCTAGCGTAGACGGAAGTTGCGCCATATAAACCACAACGGAGTATACGCCATAGGCGTCACCAAACTCACGCGCACGCTCTGTCACGTTCGGCGCACGCTCTCTCTCTCTCTCTCGGCACCAGCTTCTGCTCTTGACTCCTTTGTCGACTTCGTTTGGCTCCTCAACGTGTATTTTCTTTCTTCCTGTTTATACCAGGAGTCATGGGCCGGGGTCTTTTCCTTTTCTCTCTTTTTTTTTTTAACCGCATCATAGTATATGTCTATACCAGGAAGACATAGCCCTTTCCCGCAAGCTTAGCTTCGGTTCCATTGATAGAGGGCGGTTGCAGCGTCCGTCGGTTCCCGCGGCGACAATGCACATACACACGCGCGCGCGAGGTGAAAACGAGCGAGATTCTTAGAGGGAGACTGGCCCTATATCGTTCCCTATACTACTCACTTCCCCCAGAGAATGTTCCCGCCGCCGCAGTCGTGAATTTATGATCGGCGACCGGAATTTGACGCCGCTCCTGTGGCGATGAGAGGCAAACTTAATAAGCGACCGGATAAAAATAAAAACGGGGGAAACGGGAGGAGTAGAAGCATTAGGGGTGAAACCCTTGCTCTCAAACTTCCACGGGCGGCGCAGGAAAACGCGAGAGTATAAAAGGAGCACTATGGCGCAAAGTTGGAGCCGAAGAAAATAGGAAGGCCGGGAAGATTGGTGCCGGGCGCCAATGAAATCATCAAAAAAAAAAGAAAAAGAAAAAAAAAAGCCTCGCGCAGTCTTTCGCTGTTCGGGTTCATCTCGCTTTGCCGCAGCACCCAGTCTATTAACATACACTACGGGAGGGCGGAGAAGAATTTCAAAGGAAACCCTTTCTCTTCGTGGTTTGCACACTCGCTCCTTGTCACACTTCCGGATTACTTCGAGGTTTACTCTGGCATACCCCCGCTTAAAGTATCGAATTCGTCGAAGCGAGCTATTGAGCTCTTCGCACACGTATACTGATCTCACCGTTGATCGATCTGACCTTCTGGGCGACTATGATCGCAGGTGGCAGATCACGAAATGAATGAGTGTCATAACGGTGGCGTCTAGAAGGGCAGAGTTTAACAGAGCGATTCCGGGTACGCAATGTTTTATTGTGGAATTTTGGAAACTGTGTGTCATGACCGTCTATTCCAGCTAAGAAATACTACCACAATTCTGCAAGGGAACAGAAATGAATAGAGAATAGGAATAGAGCGTTTATTATTTATTTTTTTTCATTTTCTTTCCCCTAAACAAGGGTGAAGGTGTTCAGATTTGGCGCACAAAAAATATTTATAAAGTTTCTTATCGTACATTATGGTGAAGCGAAGAGAACGTAAAGGAGAACAGAATGGTTCGCCCCGCTTTATGTCTCGCAATTCTGCTCTCGTATGCAATGCTGGCACGCGGCAAGTAATGGCTCTTTTTTTCTGATGTCGTGCATGTAACCAGTGTTGTACGGAACGGCGTTCCAAGGAACGACGTTCCAGGAACTAGTTCCTTTTTGGAGGAACGGAGGAACGCCACCGTTCCATTGAGGATCGGTGGAACTGTAACGGTAACTCTTTACGTTTACACAGGAACGGCAGAGGGAACGGCGTTCCTTCTGCAAACGTTCCTCGGCATTGAACAGGCGCCCGCACACAGCACATCATGCAGAACAGGGTGGAATGGCGACCGCGTGAGGCGCAAGAATCTACCGCTCGCCTGTCATTTGCCTACGCTGCATCGTCGTTTTTCAATTTAAGGCGCCCGCCGGGAGCGCAGAGAAGCGCGCGATGTCAAGACCGACCACGCGTGGGAGGAACAGCTGATTTTTTTTCTTTTTGTCTGAGCCAGTCTGACAGCAATCACGGGCCGTTCTGGAGTGTAGACACACCTTGGAGAACTTTTACTTGACATTCGAGAATCATTGAACCCCATTGTATGAACTTCAATAACATTTGCTGGCAGGCTAGTTGGTGATGCATAGTTCATGGGTAAAATACAGCACAAACCAGACGATTAACACAAGGAAGACACGGGACAGAGTGCTTCCTTGTGTTAATCGTCTGGTTTGTGCTGTATTTTACCCATGAACCCATTGTATGGCTGCCGCCAGGAAAGGGCACGCAATTTTTTTACCTTGGTGACTTTTTTGTTCGGCCAACTGGAAAGTAGTTCACAAAGGTTGCAATTTAGGCCTGTTGGTTTGCCATTAGTGGGTATAGCGTTGCGCACAAAGGACACAGACCTGTGCGCCCTGTGTGATACGTCGTCTGTTTATGCGAAACGTTATACCCACTAATCGAAAGTAGCTTTTGTGTGTGAGTGTGTGTGCGTGCGTGTGCGTGCGTGCGCGCGTGCGTGCGTGTGTGTGTGTGTGTGTGTGTGTGTGTGTGTGTGTGTGTGTGTGTGTGTGTGTGTGTGTGTGTGTGTGTGTGTGTGTGTGTGTGTGTGTGTGTGTGTGTGTGTGTGTGTGTGTGTGTGTGTGTGTTTGTGAGAGATGGGGGGCTGCGTATTCGGGCGGTTCTGCTGCGCATCCCCGTGGCCTGCCTTGTCTGCCTAGGGAAAAGGCCGCAGAAAATAAGTGAAGCACCGACGTGCTAACCACCAAAATCCCGCGCGGTGGCCTCCCACTGCGCATGAATGGTCTTCTGCCGCAACGTAGCGGTGGCGAAGTTACACTTTGGTTCTGAACTTTAGGGAGCCTACATGAACGACCGTTTACTACCCCTTGGCAGTGAGCGCCTCGCCACGTGCAGCGTACTCTTCCGACGTTTTAGTGGTTTTATCTTCGGGCGCTGCCGACTGCGAAGCTTCGGACCAGTTCCTGGGAATGTTTCTCTCGTCGCGTGGTCTTTAGTGGCTGGCTCGGTCCTTCCTTTAGTATCTCGTGCATGCCGCCGCCAGCTATCCACAAACCTTTTTGACACTCGCTTGCGTAAATAGCGGGGAAGAGGACCGCGGCGCCTGTCCGGTGCCTTCGATGGTTTCGTTTGGGCAGGCATCCCTTCAACATGCGAGTTATCTCCGCGGCTATCGGTCTATAACGTTGATTATACTTCAGTTCGACAGCCGCCGCACCGATAACGACTGTCATGCAATAAACGATACGCGTACATCCATTCCTGTTGCGCCCGCTGAGCCTGCCCTCGCCCCTACGACCACTGTTGACTTGTCCCTATTTGTGTACAACACGGCAGTACCCTCAAGCACTTGATGGAACGGCTCTTCAACACTGCCAACGAAGTGCTGTCGAGAAAATAGGTTCCTCAGTCGGATACCAACATCGAGACGCGACTCTAACAAGGGACTTTACTAAGCTGCCAATATGTATCCTGGACATTATTTTCTACTCCGACTGCGATATTGAATCAGCATTCATTAAACGCATATGTATAGCTATTTTCGGTAGTGGTTTCCTGACAAGAAACATGTTTATATTGGTGCTTGTGTGGGAATTTCTATTTGAATATCTGAAGCGCAGTATTCTGACAGCGCATTTGAAGACTGGCGTGGAAAGTGCCCCATGTGTTGCACTTGTAATATATGAGCACAAAAGTTGCAGTTAGACATGTCTGTAGTATGACCGGCGGTCTCTAATAAAATTCGTCTAGGAGCGTTTCTTTGGCTTCATTTTATCTACATATGTAGCTCAACGTTGCCTTTGAATTACTCACTTCATTTCGCCTGAGGGTTATCCGGCACTGTATTTTGATTAAAAATTCAAATGTAACGTTAAAGTAACGACACGTTCCAATTCTCGAAATGTAACTGGAACGAGTTCCTTTCGTATTGAGGGAACTTGTAACGGGAACTCGTTCCAAGATTGGGAAGGAACGAGGAACGAGCTTTCGTTCCTGTATTAGAGGAACGTGTACAACACTGCATGTAACACATTTGACGTTTGTGGGTGATGTCTCGTCGGGTGTGGACCCACGAGGTTCCTCGTGATCGGTGGACTTCGATCGAGCTTCATTAGTTCACGCGTCAGTCGGCGAGGCCTCTCATTCCGCCATGATTTGCCGCGGGGTGCGCGCGAGCAATCTCGCGAGGAGCGGGAGGGTTCGTCCGGCTCCGTCGGGGGCAGCTCGCGTGCGCAATGCAATCGGCGGTCCAGCTTCCGGTCACCCGCTGATGACGACCATGATGTGGCCGTACCGGCCTTCTCTTTCAACGCTGGTCGCTGCTGTGCGCGCCAATTTCGTCCCAACCGATGCCGGCGGCGGTATATGCGTGCGGTAATAACGTGCCCCGCGGCCGCTGTGACCGTCCTGCTTGTCCTCACGCGAAACGATATTCATGAGTAAGCTGCTCTGTCGTTTGACTATGCCGTAGCCATATTAGCGGAGTAAGCCACTGGCAGGACGCAGTCGTAAGCGTATGCGAACTGTGGAGGAAATTTTTCGCGCCGGCAATTTTTCGTCGCCAAATATGGCACTGAACGAGCTCCTTTTCGCGAGATTTATAGTTTTCCTGCTGGTCGTTATTGGGTGGACAATAATAGTAATAATATCTGAGGTTTTATGTATACGAAAACCACGATATCATTATAGGGCACGCCGTATTGGAGGGCTCCGGAAATTTTGACCATCTGGTGTTCTTTAACCTGCCCCGACATCGCACAGTCACGGGCCTCTAGCATTTCGCCTCCACCAATATGTGACCACCGCGGCCGGAATCGAAATCGAGACCTTTGGTTCAGCAGCCGAGCACCGTGACCACTGTACCGCCGAGGTGGACCGGGCAGACAAAAAGGTTCTGTGCTTTTATGTACTAAGCACATGATCATTATGTGGCATGCCGCATTTAAGTCTTGATTAATTTGA